>NC_080392.1:4930835-5230835 GCF_028751815.1 Salvia miltiorrhiza | reverse complement strand
AAAAATTATCCACATACATGTAGGATTATTTTAGAATTACAAGAGATATTTATTTTTATTATATATATATATATATATATATATATATATAGAATTACAAGAGGTATACTATATAATTAAAATAAGCAATCTATATATTATATAAAAGAGCAGTTTAACGACTATTTTTTTCCGTCGTAATTTAAAATTTAGTTATTTTTAAATTTTGGTTATTACATATCAATTAAATTCTACCAAAAAGTGTTAAACAAAAAAGATTCTACCAAAACGTGGGTAGCAGTTTTTTGTTTCCAAGTTAAAGTTCTTTTTTTTTTTCTTTTATTGTTTTTTCAATTTTTCTTTCTTTCTTTTTAAAAATCCTGTAATTTAAATAAAAATAAAATATTCAATATACATGTCAAATTAAAGATCATGAGATTAGCTTTAATTTGATATATAATAGATATAACATAGATTTAAAATAATAAAGATATTAAAATTTAAATTTTCAAATTAAATTGTCTTCTCTCTCATCTCTCTTATTTTACTTCTTTTTCTTAAATGATCTATTTTCATTTGATATTTTGTTTTATTTTTTGTTATATCATTTACTTATTTTTTTCATTTCAATATTTTTTATCTTTTGTTAAAAGATTTATCTTCTTTTTTGTGCATAACATGTTTAAGTATGATTTCATAGATATATTTGTAACTTTTTTTGCTACGATTTCATGAAAATTTTAAGAATTTTTAAAATTTCAAAATCATACAAAATAAATTATGATAATTCAAAATTTTTAAATATTTTTTTTAACTTTCCTCCCTACTCTTTAACGAATTTTTTAAACCCTCCCTCCTTAATGAAATGTTTACTTTTTTCTACTAATTTTTTTTCTATATTTGTATTTATTTTTATTTTTGTGTTTTAAAATGTAAAATAAGTAGATACCATGTTTTGTGTTTTACATATTATTTTAATTCAATAGTTTAAAATATAAGAAAGGTGAAGGAAAATATATTGGTTCATTATATAACTCTCTTTTCTAAATTATATTAATTTTAATATAACTTTGTAGATGAATAATTAGTTATAGATATAATAAAAATATAATTTCAAATATAATTTTGTTATTTATGTTTGTGTTTAAAAAGATTTATTTATTTATTATGACTTGTAATATTCTATAATAATAGTAATACTAATTTTATCAAATAATTTTCAATTGTTTAATAACTATAATTATCATTACATTTTATATAAAGTCGAAACTTTACATTTTCAAATTTGAATTTTCATTGAGTAAATGATGTTGATTAATTATTTTATTTTTAAAACATAGGAGTAGTATTTAACATTTGCTTATATTTTATTCTCTTTAATATTTATATTTATTTATTAATTTTATTTATATATGTCGTATAGTTTCGATGCTTGCCGTGCATCGCACGGACACGGACGGGCGTACTAGGATAATCAAAATAAACAATCCGCTCTACACCAAACAAAGGTTGAAAAACTACCTACACACAGATGAGATTATTTTAGAATTAAAAAAAGTATTTATTATATAATTTTTTTTAGAATTACGATAGATATTTATTATATAATCAAAGTAAGCAATCCGCTCTACACCACACAAATGTGGAAAAACTACACACACACGCAGGTGTGATTATTTTAGAATTAAAAGATGTATTTATTATATAATCAAAATAAGCAGACGGTCTACACCACCGAAGGTGGAAAAATTACTCACACGTAGTGGGATTGAAACCAAGACATTTCACAAAGGAGAGTCTTTTTGAGTGCCTCAACTTTGGCACTTAAGCTAAGCCTCATTTATAAAAACTAGTGATTTCTTACTTTTTACATTGCATTATCATTTTTATAAGATATAAAAGCGTAAATTCATTTATAACAAGAGTTTGACAAAAACTTGGGTACAATCGGCTTTTATAAGATATAAAAGCGTAAATAATACTGTAACATTTTAAAATGTTATAGTGCCATTTAAAATATTATAGTGTCAATTATAGAAAGTGTCATTTATATTTCTGAATAGTGTCAATTATACATATTGTCATTTACAATGTTATAGTGTCATTTATACGCAATATCATTTGTATAACATAATAGTGTCAATTAGAGACAGTGTCATTTGTATAATCGAATAATGTCATTTATATGATTTAGATCCGAATGTGGATTCGAATCAAGATACGGGTCAGGATTTGGGTGCAGATCAACTTTGTTATACGTTACACTCGATTGTAGCCAAGACCACCTCCAAATTTTTTTTGAGTTAATAGAATTTTTGGAGATTGTAATAGACTTGATACCAACCTTGCTAGTTTTGTGCAACTAGATCTATATAGATTGTATCGGTGGTTTTCTTTTTTTGTCTAAATCTTGTATTTGGTAGAATCTATACTCATCATTTATCATTTACGATGCATTCTCTTTGATTGTAAATTTATCATGAGAAAAAGAGGGATAAATAAAATTTCACCATTTAAATATTTTATTCTTCTTTCTTTTCAATACAGAGGAGGGATAATATTATCACACCAAAAATAGAGGTATAATATTTTGTAGTGAAAAGAAAGAAGTGGGAATTATCACATATAGCCATTTTTGTTAAAAACATAAGTTTTATAGCCCTAGTTTATAATAGATAAGTTATATAGCCATTTTAGGCTTAAAAGACTATAACACCCTTTGACTTTTTTGAAATTTCGAGTACTCGATGGTGTACTCGATGGCACCATCGTGTACACCATCGAGTAATGAAAAAAATGAAGATTTTCTACAACACTATCGAGTAATCGAAGTACTCGATGGTGTACACGATGGAACCACGAGTACTCGATGGTGTACTAGATGGTGTACACGATGGCGCCATCGAGTACTCGATGGTACTCGATGGTGCCATCGAGTACACCATCGAGTACAAAAAAGTCAAAGGGTGTTATAGTCTTTTAAACTTAAAATGGCTATATAACTTATCTATTATAAACTAGGGCTATAAAACTTATGTTTTTATGAAAGAGGGCTATAATAAGATTTCTCTCAAGAAAGAATGAGTAAGGATCAAATTCTATTTTATTGAAAATGAGGGAAAAAAAGAAAAAAATTTAAATGATGAAATTTTATTTATTTCTCATTTTCTCATGATAAATTTACAATTAAAAAAAACGCACTCTGCGGATTCATTCACTTACGAGTTAAAGTTATCTAAAGATTTCATATTTAGATTGCTTTTTCGATATCCTGTGAGAAGAAATACTATTATAAATATCCACAATCGTATTGGTGCATACAAAATATCGATCTAAATGATTTATAGGATAATAATAATAAAATTAATTAAAAAAATTATATGTTGTACGAAAGAAAATATTATCGATTATTGGAAAGGTTTAGTGTATTCTTCTTTGATTGATTCTTTGGCCTCGACTTTTGAGTAATTTTGCCGATATGTTCTCAATAATTCTGTATTTTTAATTTATCTATATTATATATATATATATATATATTATAAATATATATAATATAGGGGAGGGATAAAATAAAAACACTTCTTAAAATATAAAATATAAACAATTTTCAGCCATTAGATCATCAAGATCTACGGTTGATTCGTAACCATATTGGATGAATTCATGTGTATTCTACATAAAATTTGTACATTGAAAAACGTTTTTATTTTTATCTTAAAAAGTGTTTTCACGGTAATCCTTCCCATATATATATATATATATATATATATATATATATATATAGGGAGTGGATCAAAAAAGAATGCTAAATGTAGAGAGAATGAAGAATCAATCCTAATCATTAAAATTAGTGGATCCAACGGATCACATTGATGCGAGTGTTTTAATTCCAAAAGGATATGTTAGTAATTGTCCTATATAGTAACTACATATGCCTACAATTAAGATAGTGCGAATCTTTATATTTATGGAAAATTGGTTCAACTAAATCTTTACATCAATTTAATTTAAATTGTTGCTTTCTTTGTTCCCTCACATATTTGATTTCTTTCGGCAATATCATATTAAAAAATAAAATTATTTATTTCAATTGATGATTCTCGTAAAAAAATTCAATCATCATTTACATCAATTTAAGATTGCTGCTTTATTTGTTCTCTCACATATTTTATCTCTTTCGGCAATATCATAATAGAAAAATATATATATTTTTTATTTCTTTCAATTGATGATTCTAGTAAAAAATCCAATCAATATATTTTTATTTTATTTTATTATTATATTGAAATTGATATTTTAACATCATATGATTTTTTGCGAGAAGAATAGAATTCTACTTATGTTCATCATTAAAATAAAAAAAATAAAAAAAACTTAACGAATATATATTTGTTATTTAAAAAATTTAACGTGTATTTATTTGTAAAAAATTAAATTAATTCAGCTAATAGGTCCATATATATGATAAAAAAAATTTCAAAATATTTATTATGTTGTTCATCAATTTTTCCTCTATATTCATATAAAATATATTATGTACGAGTTATTTAGTGACATTGACATGTTCAGTATTGCACAATAATTATTCATCAAATTAATTGAGTTGTTCATTATATTATATACGTTATTCAATATATCATGTGTATTATTCTGCACAATTGGTATATCGTCCACTGATTAACTCGTTGTTTGGAAGTTCTAATAGTTTAGGACCTCACAATAATTATTCATTAAATTAATTGAGTTATTCATTATATTATATCGGTTATTCAATATCTTATGTTGTTTAATTTTCTATATAAGATATTTTATGAAAACATATTGTTATAAAATCTAGATCTACATGGTATTCTTGTATCTTTGCAGTATTGTTACGAAGAATGTATACTTCTGATTTTGGTACGACCAATCCGTTGGCTCTAAAGTTTGAATTTTACATCCTCGACGTTTTGTTCCTTGGCCAAGTCACCATCATTTTTCTTCGATGATCCCTCTCCACCCTCGTTGTCATCGACCCTTCTAGTGTTTACCTTAAACCCTAACATTCAACGAAATCCATTCCCATATGTACTTAATTAGGTTATAAGATAGACTCTGAATAACTTATCAAATATACTGAACAACAAGACGACATTTCCTGAATAAAGTTACAAATATTCTGAATGTAAACTACTATTTCACTGAATAACTTGACAAAATTGAACAAATAGCTTACGCAAATACTCAAATACTCAAACAAGACAGACTCTGAATAACTTATCAAATATACTGAACAACAAGACGACATTTCCTGAATAAAGCTACAAATATTTTGAATGTAAACTGCTATTTCGCTGAATAACTTGACAAAACTGAACAAATAGCTTACGCAAATACTCAAACAAGACAGACTCTGAATAACTTATCAAATATACTGAACAATAAGACGACATTTCCTGAATAAACTTACATATATTCTGAATAATTTTCTTATATATACCCAACTACTACGAATAAATCAACAAACAAACTGAACAAAAAAGCAATATATACTGAATATATAAACTTAGCAAATATCCTGAATAACTACAAATATTTCTGAATATCCTCATAAATATATTGAATAACTTTATATAATATCAGTATTAGTGATATACAGAATGTGTACGCAAATACTCAAACAAGAGCAATTTTAGCAATCAACTATCAAATTGGAGAAAAAAATGAGTTTGTTGTGCGCACTTCCACACAAATTCTTAGCAAGTGAGAGAAAAGAGGGGTACTCAAATCCACCTTTATGAATATCGATGGAGACAAACACCGGCTCCAAATCCGTATTCATCTTCTATGAGAAACTCTTTTATGAGCCACAAGAAACTGGTGAATCTGCGGATTCCACAGAAGACAAACAAAGAATTGAGATCGCGCATGCGATAGCGACGATCAGCCACAGCACGTAGCTCGCCATTGATTCTTCAATTTCAAATTGTATTCCTTCGTTTTCTTTCATTGTCAGTCGCCTCCCTCCACCATTATTAAATAAACCACGAAAAAAAACTCTAATTTTTGTCCAGAATTCTTCCATTATTCTTCACAAAAAATTCGAACTGTTCAGAAAATTTCGAACAAGCAAGTAAATAAAGTAAACACTTACACTCTTTTCACGGAGCGCCGCCGGAAAACCACACGATTCAAGTTGCAGGTGATATTTCACACACCAGAGTGGAATCGCCGCTGCTCTGTAGATGGGTAGTCAACGTTTCTGTATGCCTAGGGTTAGAGACGTGGTGGAGGTGGTTGGTAAATGGAGCAAATTAAGGGATTTATTTTTGGCTGATTATTCAGTAAAAAATATGATACCAATTATGACCTTCACCGAATTTACATCGAATTTTTCAGCCCTTTAATTGAATTAAAAAACTGAAATTATGAAAATTCAAAATCTGATCTTGACCGTGGATTTCTATCGAACTAGTGGTTAAGATATGTTCTTTAATCTTTACTCTAAAGGGATTCTTTATAGATCTCAACCCTATATATATATATATATATATATTCTCGACAATGCTCTGCTACTTGAATTCTTCAAAATTGTATGATTGATTCATTGATCATTAGTCATTTAGTTGAACTAGCATTTGCATCCCGTGCAATGTACGGAAAATATTTTTATATTTCTATATTAATATAAAATTAGTATCAGCTTAATTATCATGTGTATGAATATAATATCAAAATAACAATTTTAACTGAAGACATTTAAGTTGAATATTGAAAAAATAAAAAAATTAAAGAAAATTCACAACATTAAAAACAAATATTATAAAAAAGGTAAAAAAAATAATAAGTTAAAAAAAGATTTATTCAAAAAAGATGTGAGAGGAGAGAGAATTTTAAAACAATTTAATCTTTAAACAAATATAACTGTTACATTTTAAATTAAATATTTATATAAAATATATCAAATTAAAGCTCTTATCGGGATCTTTAATTTGATATGCATATTAAATATTTTACAATTAGTCAAATTTTAAAATTTTAGAAAGAAATAAAACGGAAAAAAATAAGAAGATAAAGAAAAAGGAAAAAAAAAATACTATAGTTTACAAATAAACCTTCAATTTTATTATAACTACAAAATTGTCATTCAATTTTAAAATTGATTTCAAATTGAGAAATGGTTTTTTAATATATTATAGATTATAGATATACTAATGTTCATGTTCTATATTTTATTGCGTTCTCAGTTTTTAATAGAGTTCCCAACATCAAACTCATGTGGAGAAGTTATTTTGCAATCATATTCAAGCTATAGTAACTATATAATATTTATTGAAGTTAGTCAGGAAAAAATCTCAATCTTCAGACTACTATAGAGAAAATATGCAAAAGACATGTGTTCTTACCTCAATCAAAGGATGTACTAGTAATTAACCAATTTATTAAGGAAAATTAGAGTTGTGTGAAGTGTTAGCACTTAGCATAATAGCATCTTTTTTACTTTGGGCTTCGATCATTGCTATAGTCTGGGCCTCAACTGTATTTTGGCTCCATTGATTATACAAAACCCTAAAACTATAGTATATATCGAACAAAACTTTTGTGCGGATATGCGGACGTTCGCTTATATTTAGATAGCACTCACTTCGTTCTAATTTAATAGGTCATGTTTCCTTATTTGAACGTCTTACTTCAATATGTTTCTTTTAAAAATGAAAAGTCAATACATAATAAATATTCTCACACAATTCATTATTTACATCAATTGCCATTGTACTTCACACATAATTATTTTTTCCTTATTTCTCTCTCTTACTTTTTGGATACATATATCCTTAATAAAAGTTGCTTTCTCTTTTCTACTCGCTCCGTCCCATTGATCTTGTCCCGTATTCTTTTTTCGTTTGTCTCATTGATCTTGTCTTATTTCTATAAATAACCCTCCTACTTTATCACTTTATCTCTCCTACTTTATCACATTCTCTCTCCTTCTCTCTCCTACTTTATCTACACACTTAACACTACTAATACTCTCCCTAATAACCGTGCCGAAATCAAATGGGACAAGCCCAATGGGACGGAGGGAGTATTTTATTATAAATTATTTGTTTCTTAACATTCGTGTTCAAACCTTGTGACCTATTGAATTTGGACGGAGGGAGTAATTTAGTTACTCCTTCTGTCTCACTTTAAATGACTCAATTTTTATTTTGGATTGTCCCACTTCCAATGACCTAACCTAAATTTAGAAATAAAATTAGGCATTTATCACTATTTTTTGGGTTGTTTCACTACCACTTTACACCTTTATCACATATTTCTTAATCTTCATGGCCATTTTTTTTGAATCATTTAAAGCGGGACTGAGAAAGTATTAATTGGTAGAATTTATTTAGAATTTTAATTAGAGATTAATTTTCAATCATGGTTTATTGATCACAAATAAAATTTAATTAGGGCGGATATATCATACATAATTTTGAATGCATTGTGTTTGAACGTAAGGATCGAGAGAAAAGAGTTAAATTGTCGAGAACAAAGGAAATCTGCTGTAGTATTCAAGTAGAGAGCGTGTGTTTACAAGATACGGATGCATGAGTATTTATAGATTACATGCTAGGGGTAAAATAGTAATTTCATCTCTAAAAACATGCTCCCCGCGTGGTCAGGGGCATAGTAGTAATTTTGCCCGTAGGCGGGTGATTCCTCTGCTCTGGCGCGTGGGTAAATCACCTTTCTGTCTTTAGCGATTTCTCTGGCGAGGGCCATTCCTCTGGCGAGGTTCATTCATCTGGTGAGGTCCGTCCCTCTGGCGAGGTCCATTCATCTGACTAGGGGTGGTAAAACGGTTCCGGTTAATCGGTTTTAACCGTAACCGAACCGGAAAAACCGATTTTTACCGGTTCGGTTCGGTTATCGGTTAGTGTGTTCAGGTTAACCGGTTAAACCGATTAACCGGTTTATTTTATATTAAATTAATTAATTTATATTTTAATATTTTAATTTAAATAATATATTAATATTTCAAGTATCTATAAATTTTTTTTGTTCTAAATTATCATAAGTTATGAATTGGTGCAGTGGATAAGACCTTATTCTTTCTTTCAATGGTCAAGAGTTCAAATCCTATTGCACACATTCTACAAATTTGAATTTTTTTAAATAAAAATCGGTTAATTCGGTTAACCGGTTAACCGATTAACCGGTTAAATTCGGACAAATTGAGAAATCGTGGATTAATCGGTTTTATCGGTTAACCGATTAACCGGTCCAATAATCGGTTCGGTTATCGGTTAGGGAAATGGCCCTTAACCGGTTCCGGTTAACCGGTAAATCGGTTCGGTTTTAACCGAACCGACCGGTTTACCAGCCCTACATCTGACCTTAGTGATTCCTCTGCTCCGCATATATTACTTCTCATCACATTGTGTGTTGCATATATGTTACGGGAGGGGGAGGAGGGTATTAGGATTAACTTTGATAGATAAAAAGATAATAAAATTACTCCTTATTTGTTTAGGTGGATTGAAACTTTAGAATATTTCAATTTCCTTGATTATTTTAATAATTTGAGCTAATTTTATTTAATTTATATTTATTGAAATGGTGGGATTGGAGAAAATTCTAATTTTAAAGATAAAATATTCAATCATACATCTTATTAAGCATGCAGAGTAAATTCCCCTCATATGTATCCTACATAGAATTCAGACATTTAAACAACAAAGTCATACGTATTCTATATAGAATTCAGACATTTGCATGCACTGCGATTGCCAAAGATTAAATCTCAATCATTAGTTTGTGGGTATATCAATGGTGTAAATTTGCTCAAATTTTATACTCTAAGAGTGCGTTTACTTTGTATGATTGATAAGATGCATGATTGAGTATTTTTATCCTTAAGATTATGATTTCTTCAATCTCACCTTTTAAATGAGATAAAAAATCAAGGAAAACTAGCTCAAATGATTGAAATAATCAAGGGCCTTGGGATCCAAAGTTTCAATCCACCAAAGTAAATAAATGATTAGTCTTACTATTTTTATCTATCAGGCTAATCTTTTAAAGTAAACCTCTAAGAGTGATTTACAATTATAATTAATGCATCCGTTGTTAAATTAATGCACTCGAAAAAAATAAAATATTTGCTCCCTTCAAAATTCGAACTTAAGTGATGCATTCATCCTACAAGATCATGCTATAAGATAATTATGTATTTGTTCATGGTTCTCCGCTGTCACAAAAAAAAAAATGCAGTTCTCACCCGATCATAATTTTATATATATAATTAATCAATTCGCAAGATTAAATTGAACCCAATTTAAATTACAATGATTCATTAGCTTTTGATGAATCACTGTGATTTAAATTGAGTTCAATTTAATCTTTTTGAGAGCGAATTAACTGCTTCCTCCTACCATATTCACCATCTAATAGAGCTCAAAATAGACACTGGTTCCAGCCAGATTTACATACATTAGCTATTACAAATTTTGTAGCACTATATATTAGGCATATTGTTTTGATCCTTTCAAGAAATGCAGTTGATGGAGCTCAGTTTCTTCAAAGAAAGTAGTTCAATGTGGGGTCTTATTTATTACCACAATTAATTAACATTAACACACTCACCGATTTTTCTCAGATGTGTACAATTTCCGATCGAATCACATGTTCGTGAAATGCGTCAATTTTAATTCATTTATTTCACATTATGACTTAATATATATCCAGCATATATACCTTTTTCCTCATTTCATTTTCGGTTGAAAAACAATATGCATGCATTGATTTTATTTTCTTTGAGTATTTTTTTAAACGCATTTGCTGGGAGTATATTTTTTTAATTTCCATAGTTTACAGATTCTTCAAACTCCTTGTAATTTAGGATCATTTATATTGAGTGATAAGATGAATTGATAAAATATAAAATTGAGTGATAAGTGTAAATTAATCAATCCATCAATATAAATAATAAATTAATTTGAATTATTTTTATTAAATCTATCATACACTCAAATTAGAGTATGATTAATAATTTAATCATGGCCCTCGTTCAAACTTAAATTCCGTGAATATGTTTTGTATGTAAACAATTCAAGAAAGTTGATCAAAGATTCAAAGAATAAAGTTGTATAACAATTAATACACACCTAACACAAATTAAAATTCAATAATTTCCTTTAAATAGGAGAAAACCAAAAAGACACACCAATCAGTAAGAGGCCTATGAACCCTAGTTTCCATGATCTCTCACCTACCTCTTGAATTTCACAAAGTGAGAAGATAAAGAAATAATATTTGTCATCTATCACCATACCCACCACATTCATGCATCTTTTAACCTCATTATCTATTTCATTTCTTATCTTATATATTAATTAATATTAATTGGAGACGCACACGCACACAGATTAGGCCATTAATTACCCTTTTGGCGCTCAAATCATCAATTTTAGTGATTTCTTTAATCCAAAAAATCTTGTATCATGAACCATATATAACCGCATACATGATTAATCAAATTATAGCGTTTTTGCTAAAAGAATCACCAACTTTGATTCAATTGTGATTTTAATTATATACTTTTATAAATCATTGCGATAAACACACATTTATTGATTAGCAGCCAAATAGACATAATCAAAATTTCTAACGACCGAAGAAATTATGCAACATGAATTTTTTAACATAAAATTTGACATATGCTTATACGTTAGGGTGGAACAACATCATGACATATTTTTTTCGATCTCATTTTAGTTGAACATGGTCTATTTTGTTACAATTCAATAAAATACTTCATTCGTTCACAAAAAAATAGTCATAGAATAGAACGACACGAGTTTACATAGAATTAGTTAATGTATTATGAGTGGAGAAATGATCCTACTTTAAAAGTAGTATTAATAAGAAAACGGCTCATCACGTGATAGAAAGTTTTTAGAATTAAGAATGGACTAATTTTTGTGGACATCTAAAAATAACAAAAATGAATTATTTTTTGTGGATGTCCCAACATGGCAAAAAGAGACTTTTTTTTTTGGTTGACGGAAGGAGTATATTATTATTGCAACGGCTTATGAAATATATATGGTCTAAAATAAAAAAATTGGTGAACTTTTTATGAATAGTTAACTTGAAATTAGAGGTGTGAGTAACTTGAATTAGAATGAAAGATATGATTACAACAAAATCTGGCGAGTGAAGTGGTATAAAGTGTAGTCGTAGCATGTATAAATAAATGTGGGAAACATGAAAGTGGTGTGAAAGAAACAAAGTGTGAGTGTGAGCGAGGATGGATTGGTACGCATGGTTATCGCAAACAAACCTAGACGCGAGCCTAATCTACGAGTACGGACTCGCACTGGTTCGGAACGAGGTTGGGGAAGAAGACCTTCCCTACTTCAACCACGACTTCCTGCAGAGCCTCGGCATCTCCGTCGCCAGACACCGCCTCGAGATACTCAAGCTCTGCGCCGGAAGAAGCGGTCTCTCCCTCTCCCGCCTCGTCCTCGTCATGAACAACACCAGGAAGCTCTTCGCCCGCAAGCTAGGCTTCCGCAGGAACCCGCCGCCGCAGGAGGTGTCGCCCTACCGGAGCAGGAGGAATGTGATGTGGTCGGGGCCGCTTGATCGCCGCTTCATGGATTTCAAGATGCATCCAAATTGGAGCCCCATGCCCAGGCAGAGGCAGAGGCCGGGCCATTGTTTGTCCCAGCCCGGCTTTGTCCGGGCCTATGGATAGGCTCGGCCTCAGCCCCAAACTGGCCTACTATAGGCCCGAAACAATGGATGATAATCACGATCATGATCATGATGGTGCGGCTCACTCGCTCTGGTCCATAATGTTTCAAGATATGAAACCGACTTAAGTATTAACTTAATTCTCACGATATTTTGCGTTTTCTTCCAATTATTGTTAGTAATTTTTTTTTTAATTTCGTTGCATTGTGTTGCTCCTGAGTATTGTCTTGTGTTTGTGTACATTTTTCATCTTAATTACTCAGAAAAAAATAAAAAAGAGAAAAGAATCAGATGATTGAGATTAGTGGCTGAAAGGAGTTGCATATTGCTTCCTTGTATTTTGACTTTAAACAATTTGAATTTATTGAAGTATGTTGTTTGAATTTGCATATAGCTAATGGTGAGTATTCGATAAGACATCAAGTCATATAATTTCAGGATAGATTGTTATTAAAACATAGTAGTACTATTTTACAACCTCTTGAAAGCTTAGTTTGGAGTTTATGTCATTTTCTTTGTCATACACATAATGAGCTCAAAATATTGTACTATAAAGTAGTGAAAAGAAGAAGAAAGATAGCATCGCTCGTTAATCTACTAAGTGCAAAAAGCTATTCCCTTAAATATATATTTTATTAAATTTTATAAATCATAGTAGTACATTTTTTTTATCTATCATAGAGAATTAGACATACTAGACATAATTAATAAGGCCTAGTCCAAGAAGTTATTGATTAAATTAATTTCATGATATGATATGTTGTATCTAAAAAAATGTAGTGTTGTATTTATAATTACAAAGCACATATAGATTTTTTATAAATTGATTCGTCTCAAAGTTTCATGAGTATATAACCTTACCTTGATCTCAATCATCACTGAGGGGAATATAAGTCTGTTGGGACGATATTGAAATTCTTTCATATCTAACTATACTAAATTCTGAAAATTTGTATGAGTATTAACAAGAAGGATTTCCAATACAATTCCCAAAAAATAAAATCAAATGTTTGCACAATAACTTCATGGGCTCATTTAATCCTTCACGCGTCTCCAACATCAATTACCTGAAATATTAGATATGTCATAAGCATACAGAGTATATTTAACGTGGGATATAATGCAATAATTATTCAAATAATTAATAAAATGGTAACACATACGTTTTGCTGTAACATTCATAACTTAAATTCGCACTATAACATACTAAGGACTTTAATGTCCTGGACCCATTGAGCAAGCCTCTAGGGATATATAGTTCATGACATATATAATAAACATATAATATTATAATGGATAATAAACAATCATAGCATATATAATTAAGTATATCACACACTTGAAACTTGAAGTTGATAGCTAACTTTTATAATTCAATCAAAACTTTCGTCCTGATCGCGTCACATCCTAGTCGGATGAAATTCAAATAATAAAATATAAGGTTTAATTCAACTTTAAAAATAATTTAATTAAAACTAAGAAATTTATTTTATAAAGCCTTTAAAAACATGGGTTCAATTAATAAAATTAATATTTAAAATCTTTTATTATGGAGAATCAGCTCAACTTTTAATTAAAATCAAATCCAATTTCAATTTGTAAAGCAATCCCAAACTTTCAGGCCACAATAAATTAAAGCTTAAGCAACTATTAGAGCCCAATTTAATAAATAAAACAAGGCCCTACAACAGAGCCCATTTCTCCGCTTCAAAAAAAAAAGCAGAGCCCATTTCTCCCTCTTTAATATACGTACATACAGCAACCTCCTTCCTCGTTTCTTCTTCACCTCCCTCTTTCTCTCTCAACCTCTCGCTCCCTCTCTCTGAGTCTGACGCCGTTGCCACCTCCGACGAATCCGCCGCCAGCCGCTACATCTCTCTCTCTCTCTGCCTGAGCTCGTTCGGGCTGTGCGACTCTGCCCTCATCTCAATCTATTTATTTTCTTTGTGCAGAAGATAAAATTTTGTTCATTTGATTTCTTATGAATTCAGACAAATTATCCAATTAAGGATGTTCGGTTATGTGTAGCCGTGTATGTGCTCTTAATCAAAGGAAATAAAGCTTTAAACTTAAGGACATGAATTATGGTTTGAGGCATATGAAGCTATGTGTTGAATTTACACAAAGTAAATGAAGAACAGGAGATGATAATTGCTCATGAATATTTTACGGAAACAATAAAAATTACCGGTTGAAGCTCTGTAGGGGCAAGGACAGAGAAGAATAGAGTCTGCTGCACAAAGCTTGAGGTTTGGTACATTTCAGCAAAATGAGATAAACAAGCTGGTGCAATAATAAATGTTGGAAATATATCTTGGGCATTTACAAATGAAATGGAAAATGTAGAAAATCAGAATTACAGGGAAATAAACTATATTGAAAATACAAGAAAAAAATCAAAATAGAAGGCCGAGTCAAGGAAGATCCTCTATCCGCAAGACGAGATACTCCTCGGTAGTGCTCACGGTTTGATGTGTCGTCTCCAAATAATAATCCTTATGGATATGTAAATATACTAGTTTTCCCTTAGGGCATGTTTGTTTGGCACGGATTTTGACCTGGGAAAGTAATCTGATTCCAAAATATTAAATTCCTGTGTTTGGTTAAATTTTTACGAGTCAAGGAAAGTAATAAGAATCCTGAAAACAAGGAAAGTAGTGCAACTTTCCAGGATTCTTATTCCCTAGCTTTTCTTAGGTATTCTTTTTCCTCATTCTCAGGATTCTTATTTATTTGTATTATTTTATAATAAAATGTAAATTATAATTTTTATTTAGTTGGAATTTAATGTTTCTATTATTATTATTATTATTATTATTATTATTATTATTATTATTATTATTATTATTATTATTATTATTATTATTATTATTATTATTATTATTATTATTATTATTATTATTATTATTATTATATATTGATTAATTATATTTATTTAATGATACAAATCCAGAATACTAATAAATATTTTTGGTATTTCCAAACACTGGAAAATGAATCTATTAGGATTCATTTTTCACGGAATCATTTTCCTGGGAATAACAATCCCAATTCACATTACTTTCCTGGCAAACAAACATGCCCTTAATGATTTTTGTAATAATATAATTCAAAAACAATTATAAAGAAAAATAGATATCTCTCATCTCTCTATTCCTGAAAACGTCACACTCATCTCTCCATGGCAGCGCCGCCCTGCCCCCGTCGGGCACCGTGATAACTATTTTTATAGAATCAAAAATACCGCAAGTAACACAGTATAATCGTAGTATAAATAGCAATCAAGTATCATATCCACAGAGACTGATAATCGAAAGCACTCTAAGTAATCTTAATAATACTACTACTACTGCAATATTCAGGCAACAAGAAAAATATGATGGAGAATAAAACTAAATTCAACACAAAGCATATAAAAGCAGAATAATAAATCAAATAATAAAAGACTTTGACCCTAGGGATGTACTATCGTTAATCAAACACATGCATTCAACCTATTGATTCAATTGTCAATTTTAATCCAGTCCTGATGAAAGATCACTAAATTATTCATAATCTTCTCTAACGAACACTATGAAAGTAGATTTATAAATTTACCATACCATTCAAGTCTCAAGAGAATAAATTAACTCCCAATAGCACACAAAAAATAGTTTCCTATAGCCCAACTATCACATTCAAGACTCAAGGTAAAACTATATCATGCATTCTTGAATCGACTAACAATTATCACATTTAAGACTTAAACTGAACAGCTAGACATGTAACTTATTGATCAGATAATTCACAAAAAATCAAGCACCAAGAATCATGAATCACAAGATAAAGGGCAAATTGATATCAATAAATCAAAAACACATATTCAATCACCTATGTACAAACCCTAGGTTCTATAAAGAAACTAGTCAGACATCACAAAATAAATCAAAACCATAACAAACATGAAAGCAATAAAAGTAATTGAATTAATAAAATCCGGAATAAATGTATGAAGTAACAGCTTGAATGTTGAAATCTTCAATTTTACAGGAAAAGAAATCTAATCTATGAAAGCAATAAAATTCTAAGTCTATAACAGAAAAATATAAAAAAAAGGAAGAAGAGAGGTAAAGAGATGTATAATAGGTCAGGAAAAGGACCTATATATATAGATAAAGGGGAAAAAATACAATTAGAGCTCGAAAAACGCATAAAATAAGGTTTCTCGAACGAGCGGCGATCGTCGCAGTCCTAGCCAAAATCTGCCTTTTTCCTGCGACCATCGGTTGGGTCGCCGCCGTCGCCGAGTTTCCGGCGGCCGCCGGCAGGGTCACCGACCTCCGTGCAAAATTCCTTCTTCATCCGGCGGGTCGTCGGTGATTTCGCTACTACGCGCGACTTTCTTATTTCGGCCATATCTCCCTTGTCCGAACTCCAATTTGCGCTCACGAACTCGTTTCGAGATGATCTACAACTTCTATTTCAGACAATTCTTCAAAATTCGGACTTAATATTTCTGTAAATTCCATCAAAGTTCGAGCAGGTATCATAATTCTCAAGATAAAGCAATATAAGCACAAAACAACTATCCAACACTTAATTTCCTATAAATTTGACATTATATGAGCATTAAAAACCATGGAAACATGAGTGTTATCACACCGCCACCCTCGCTGCACCCCCACCTCCACCAACAGAACCTCCCCCGCCGCTGGGCACCACCACTGCCACTATTTTTTGCCCTCCACCCATGCCGAGCACCGCCGCACCTCCCACCCCGCCTCCACCAACAGAAACCTCGCGTCATTCCCTTTCCTAAATTTTCGCTACGCCTACGCCGACGCCTTTTCCCCGACGACAAGGCACATGCGGTTGCAGTAACATCCATCTTTCCTCGCCTATCTCTCTTCCTTTTTTGTGCCGTCGTTTATCACTCACTCTATTGTGCGCCACCGATGTCCTCCGCCACCACAGATGTTGTCATGTCGTCTCTATCCTCAGATCTCCACTGCTCTCTCTCTCCTCGCCAATCTCTTTCTCTCCCCCTCTCCCAATCTTCTAATTTGAAATCCCCATTTTTTAAGGTTTCATTATCTGTCGATTCTCGATTTCCCGATGAGTTCCGACATAATATTAAACTTTTGCCAAAAAAAAATGCGTAACAATGTAAAATACACGGTTACACGATTTTCACAAAAATTAATTTGCAAAATTGTGCAATAATAGTAAAATTGTGTAATTACGAAAAAAGTGTGTAACAGTTCAAATCACATGATTACACACTTTTTCGCGACTAAAAAGTGCGTAACAATCTATTTTATATTGTTACACACTATTAGGAGGTGTGTGGTTTGAATGATAAGGCGTGATTGATAAAATGATTCATCTTAATCAAGTGTTTGATTTGCATGATTGGCCTCGTGATTGATAATTCAGCCCGTATCTAATCATCCAATTGAGTGATCATTTATCACTGAAAAGTTTGATGGATTATTTAATCACTCCTCCACTTCTATTAATTTTATCTGTCTCATCCACCAAACTCTTTTAATTCTATTAATCTTATCGATCATAGCTGTCTCATTCACCAATTCAAATGCTCTTTAAGGGTATTTTAGTAAAAAATATTATTATTTCTACATTTCTATTTGGATGGCTAGAATTTCCAATTTTGGCTAGATTAGTACTCAATATTTAATCATCAAAAAATCATGATAGACTTAGCATTTACTCTCTCCGTCCTTGAATTCAAGGCCTACATGAAAAAACACTGATTTTAAGAAAAATAGTATTTTTATTAGTTGAGTGGAGAAAGAGTCCCACAAAATATATTGTTTATTGGTTGAGTGGAGAAAAGGGGTCCACAAAGTGTATTATTTATTTGTTGAGTGGAGAAAAAATGTACTCCCTCCGTCCACGAAATGAATACTCATTTGTGGACGACACGGGTTTTAAGAAATGTATGGAGTGTGGTGTGAATAGTTTAAGGGTCCCACTTTTTGAGTGTATTAATTAAAGAGATGTGTGGGGTACACTTGCCAAAAAGAGAAATGGGTACTCATTTCGTGGACGGACGAAAAAGAAAATATGGGTACTCATTTCGTGGACGGATGAAGTATTATTTATTGGAACTCACCAATTAAAATATGAATAAAACTTATTAAAAATAGATAGGTCTTGAGTTGGTGGACAGACCAAAAAGGAAAGTAAGTCTTGAATTAGTGGACGGAGGGAGTATATATTATCATATCTTCTTCATTAAGGAGATTTAATATTTTCATATTAAAATTTGTATGTAATTTGTTAATACAAGAATTAAACTTTATGTGCAATTATGAACAAATTGATAGTACATTCTGTCCTTTTTTGTGTTTTGGCTTTCTTTCTAGATGAATATTCTTCTTTTTTATTATAGTTTTTTTATTGAATTTTCTATAACAAGATTTTAACAAAGCTCGATCCTGAGCTTGCGTCTTTGTGCATTCAAGGGTTTCTTTAGGTCTTTTTTTTCCCCTTTCTTAATAAAATTGTATTTTAATAATGAATTAATTGATAATAGTTCATATATTTACGTGATATTATTTCTATAAATAAACTAATATTGCTGTACATATATTGCCAAATGAAAAAATATGTCGGCTCCTTCTCCGATCAAATTGGGTCGTCGGTCGCCGGATCTAAAAAATACCATCCCCGTTAAATAACCTTCAGCCGGCGCCGCGTTCTTCCGGCATCACCGCAGCTCGCGATTCACACCTTTCATTACCACTTAATTAAGTCTTCGACACAGTCGATAGCCGGCTAGGGCGCGGCCGGAACTCCCCGCGGCGCCGCTGGTGGTGGGAGGTGGGGCGGATCAGAGCCGCCAGTGCTCTCATCACCAAATCCCCCTCGACGGTGCCGATCCGCACCAGCGAATTCTTCATGGCGGACCGCCGGAGAATCAATCGGCTGGAGCTCCCGCAGGCCGGCGTCCGCGAGCTGTTATTGGAAACCTGGCCGTTGACGCCGCCGCCGCCGGCCGCTTTGTGCAAGCTGCATCGGAATGAACCGGGGTGGTTTGTGGGAGAGCACATGCACGTCCTCCTATGAGGAGCCGCGCCGGCCGGAGGCTTCGCGGACCGGCTGGAGCATGAGACAGTCTGGTTCCGAGAACCGGACCGGTCCAGGGAGAAGCTGATCGAAGGAGTAGCGTAGTTGTAGAGGTTCACGCGGGTGGGGGAGGCCGGTCTGCGGAAGGAGCGTGACGAGGTGTAGGCAGAGGTGGAGGCGGAAGCGAAGGAAGAAGAGTTGCGCGGCGGCGATTGGGCGGAGAAGTGGCGGTTCAATGTTGAGGAAGGGGAAATGGACCGGATGACCGGTCCGCATGATTTACGAGCTGCAGCCGCCATTTTTAACCGGTTTTGTTTGGAATGTGTAGAGAGAGGATTTTGAGTAGTGATTTTGGCAAACCGGACTATACGAGTGCAATGTATTTATAGTGGTGGAAAAAGGCGGTGGTGGTTTCCGAGGGGCCGGGGCTGTTTGTTTGGTATTTCTGATTTTTTTCGCAGCCCATATTTTACTTTATATTGCATTTGTGGCCCCTCATTCTAGAAAAACGAAAATATGGTTGAACGCTTTTTTGTAATTAAATTAAACTAAGGGCGTGTTTGGTGTAGCTTTTCGGATTAAGACATATTAATTATCTATGGATATCTTTTACGGATTTAAGCCAGATTAAATTTTCGTATGGGTGTTTGCTACCAATAAAAGATAACTCATTAATCTTTACATATTGTTTGGTGCTCAATACAAAGGCAAAGATAAATGAGTTAAAAGACACAACTATCCCTCCACTAAACCCATAATCCCAAGCGTACCCCTTTGATTTTCAAAGGGCGATACTTATTCCTATTCCTTCATATTCTGTATATTTCACTTCTCGCGCCATAGCTAGAAACAGTAGTTGAAACGACTCGCCTGGAAGTGGAGTGTTTGCACAGATCTGCGCCGCGACCAAAATGAGTTCAGCCACTCAAGGTGAAAACGCTTTGAACTTCTTCATATTATTTCTGGAAATGCAGATCTGTTATATGTGTTGGTTTGAATTTTACTCTCTACTTTTGATATTTGTGTCTAAAACATATACGAAATATGTTATGCTCATGTAAAGCAATGCTTCAAATATTTAAAGATCTGAGCTTTTTTTATGTTTTGTTGCCGGAAAACTTGGGTGTTAGGGGTGATGCATATGCTAACCTTTTTAGAGAGGGGGACTACTGTTCCATTGATTATTTTTGTGTTGATGCTACTGTCTCAACATGTTAAAACCCAAACACTCCTGCTGTTCCAATGTTATTTTCTATGGCGTTTAGCAACAGGAAGCAATGGATTCGTTCGTGGTGGTCGAATAAACAAGACCGACAAGACCCGACGTAGTTGGTCGGTTCGAGAGGAGGAGGTTTTGTTGGCTGCTATGAAAGAGTTGGTTGCGCAAGGCTGGAAATCGGATAATGGTTTTCGCGCCGGATATTTGAGTAAGTTGGAGGAAGCGATGAAGAAGGAATTCCCAAATACGGATTTGAAGGGAATGCCTCACATAAATTCCAGAATCACAATATGGAAGAAGAATTACTCTTCGCTATCGGGAATGCTAGGGAAAAGTGGATTTGGCTTCAACTTGAATGGGAAACACATGATCGATTGTACCGATGAACAATGGGAGGAAATTATGAGGGTAATAGGCTGTTTTTATGTTGTATTTTATAATTTGTGGGGCTGCATTAACTAACAATCTAAACTTATTTCAGCGTGACAATAATGCGCGAAATATGCGCAAGAAGAGTTGGCCATACTTGGATGATTGGAGTGAGATCTTTGGAAAAGATAGGGCTACCGGCGATGGTGCGGAAGATATCATGGAGGCTGCGCACGAGATGTACCGTAACATCGACCTCACCGAGCCACACGTTGATGGAGATTATCATGTCACTCTTGATGACATGTACGAAACTACGGATGCAGCTGATAGTGTGAGCCAAAGCTTCAAACCAGCACCTGAAGTGCGTGCACCGGCGAGGAAGAGAAAACGAGATGACGGCGTCGATAAGATGTATGCCGCACTGTCTGAGATAACAAGCATGACGGGCGAGCATTTGAATACAATAGCAAGTAGGATGGGGTACGATTTCGACATCTCAAAGGCGAGGAAGGAGGTCTTTGCCCAACTAGGCTCCATCCCGGGACTAACCCTCACGGACAAGTTCGAAATCACCGACTTGCTTGCTAAAGAGGTAGAGCGCCTTGACGTTTTTACCAGCCTGCCGGATGAAGCGAAATCCGAGTACGTGCACTACCTACTTCGCCTGAAGTTCAAGTAGCTTGCTGTTTGAATTACTCGAAGTTGCTGCTGTTTTTTGTGGAACCCCTAGGTTACCTTAAGTACTCCTTGTGTGTGATGATTTGAATCTGTTTAATTTGGGGTTTGTGTTCTTTTTTTTAAAGTACCTAGAATGCTATTATGGACATGCAGTATATGTTTGGCTTGCTAATGTTGTTGGATTATTGATGACATTTTATCATTTGAAGTCATTGGCAGATTTCTTCTTTGTTTTAGTTATTCAACAAATGTGTATTGTCCATAAGAAGAAACAGGTACTTGATGCGAGCAGTTAACCCAAGAAGGCAACAATGACACTATAAATATAACAACTCTAATACTTGATTTGTTTCATTATAAAACCTCCAACTTAATTATAGAAACCAAAATTAGAGGACAAAATCTATGCCCTCTTATAGCTGTTGGAGTATCAACAACAAAATAAACTTCAATGAACCAACTACAAAAGGAAATTTAATGGACCAACAATACATGCGTAGCAATGCATGTTCGGTTTTATTTCAGGTCCAAATAAAAAACATAGCTTCTCGAAAACCTGAAATCTATTTAAAAGGTGACCACGACGCACAAGAGCTACCGCCAAACCCACCTTCGCTGTTTTTGTCATCTTTCGGTTTAACCGAAAATGCATTTTTGGGCGGATACTTGGAACGAGACGGTGCAACGAACTTGTTTTTTATTTTTGACCATGGGACGTTGGCTGAACCTTTGACGTAGTTAGGGAGCGCCGGAGAGACACTAGAGCAAGCGTCATCATGAAATAGCTTACGGTAAACATTGGGCGAATTCACTTCATCTTCCGATGAACTACCATCAGGATTCATATGAGTGCCTCGGTTTTTTTTAGCCGTCGGCGAAGAATCCTCTATCACAATGACTGTATGTGTTACCTCCGCCTTCACATCATTAGAGCCAAACAACAAACACATACGGTAGAACTCGGGCTCGCCGCGATGATAGTACGCTTGGTAGAATGGGTCGTCCTACACGATGAAAAAAATGTTGTGACTATTTTTTATTGAAATTAAAATAAGACAGCTGAAAAAAAAAATCACGACGAGACATATTTACCTTGAACAGCCGAGACCACACGGCGTCATCGGCGTGGACAACATTTGTGAGTTCATCCCAATCTGTTTCGGGCATGTTCATGAGATGCTTGAACGTCACATAACGACGTTGGAGAAAATCCACCCGATCCTCGACGTTGGCCAATGATAAATCGGCATTCAGTTGCGAGTTTAGTGATTTCATAGCGTAGATAAGTACATGTGGTGCAAGCTGCGGCGGCGTTGGCTTGCACTCCTCGATTTTCTCTGTCAGGCATTGGAGTAGCAGTTCATCTTTCGCGGCGTCCCAGTTATGAGTATAGAGGAACCATGTTTGGGGACCAACAGGGGGGAGTGACATTTTGGGTAGAAAGCAACGATAGGAATAGCAATGGAGAAAGGTGAAGATGTTGTGTGTGATGGTGGATAAAAACGATCATCACTAGTGTAGCTTTTATAGAAGATCTCAAGCAGTATATCACCAATTGTGGTAGGATGAATTTATTTCAGTAATTAATTTGGTGGTGGGTGGAAGTTAGTTTGAATATGCATAAACATTGCAGCAGAATTTGTTCGACTAACAAATCAAAAAAGGAGACAAACAAATTTAATGCATTAATATCAGTCAATGCATTTGGGAAATACAAATGTCTCCAAAATTCGAAATATTTGTTTATCTATTTTATGATAATTGTTGGAAGGTTATATTTGTTTTATAGAAACACAAAATTTTAAAATTAAATTATATATTCATTAGATATAAAAATATTATAAATTGATATACTATATTAACATATATTAGTGTTGTGTATATCTTAATATATCTTATTGCCGGAAAATACATGTAGTTTGTCACTTTACTGGTTTATAACATGACCTTATAAATATTTATCTATTTAAATTATGAAATGTATCCATAAATCCTCACATAAAATCTGTCAGTCATAAAATCAGTCAATGCATTTGGGAAATACAAATGTATCCATAAATCCTCACATAAAATCTGTCAGCCATAAAAGTACACGAGTATGAGATATTATACTACAAATTACCATCTTGAATTAAAAAAATAAAATAAAGGCAAACCAATCGAGACAGAGAGATATAAGTTCGAAATATTATAACGAAAGGTTCAATTTCTGAAAATTCAATTTTCCCAAGTGCGGATAAGATTCAACACAAAAACGACAAC
The DNA here is from genome assembly GCF_028751815.1 of Salvia miltiorrhiza. Classification (NCBI taxonomy): domain Eukaryota; kingdom Viridiplantae; phylum Streptophyta; class Magnoliopsida; order Lamiales; family Lamiaceae; genus Salvia; species Salvia miltiorrhiza. The sequence goes on along the minus strand of NC_080392.1, from coordinate 5,206,528 downwards.
ACAGAGGCACAAGAAAGTTAGGTAGTCAAGTACATAGTCAATGGAGCCATGAACCATCCCCTTACATAAATTTGCCCATCACAATTCCAACAACAACTAACACGATGGCCAAAAACAGGATCAAGGTTATAAGTTCAAGATATCCAAGTGGAGAATGCAGGCCAACGCTCCAATGAACTATATCTTGAGCCGTATCAAAGACAGCAGGTGGCATGAATTGAGAATGCGCTCGTGGTTGATAGTTCTGAATTGGAGAATTGGTGGAAGAGGCTGACCTCCTTGAACACGTACCGTGATACTCATCGTACCAATAGAATCCATTGGGGTGATTGCCTTTTAGTGGACATTTGTAGTAATATCGACCCGGAAAATTTGCTCCGGGACCAGCGCACTTCAGTTTCATTGCTCCGTGACCGCAACTACAAAAGGGGGTGGTATGTGAAACTTCAGACATGGCCTCCATTCTGAAATTATACACAACACAACAACAAGTATATATCAAATTTACAGAAAAACACAACAGTAGCATTTGAATACTTGTTAATGGCAGAATTTACATAAGTTCCATCATCAACTATACGCATAATCAACATATATAGAGATAACAGTTTACTTAACCATGAAATCTGTTGTAGGGAGACATATTTTAGGCAGAAGTAATATACTGCTGCCACATTCCTTTCGCCAAAGTATCTCTAGCTGTGTTCCAATGGGGAGAAGTCTCGACATTATCAATAAAGTTAGGAGGTTCAACCTCCACATCACCATCTTGAACCATCGAATCGTATTGCTCTTCAATTGGGTCGACAGCCATTTGTTTGCGGATAAAGTTGTTAATTAAAAATGTTGCCATTATTAGCCTATTTTGGACCTTTATCGGATAAAATGTTGTAGATCTTAGTATCCCCCATCTCATCTTCATTATCCCGAAAGCCCTCTCAATCACATTACGTGCCTTAGCATGTCTCAGGTTAAAAAGTTCCTCTTTGTTTTGAGGTCGAGCAGAATTAGGACCCCACTCTCTGAGGTGGTATCGAACACCTTTAAAAGGTGTTAGAAAACCCTCGCTATTTGCGTAACCATTGTCATACAAATAGTATTTTCCTGTTGTGAACACAACAAAGCAACAAAAATAGTTATATTCCAGCAATTATTAACAACCATCAATGGCAGCTATAATCACTAATTAAGTATGTGAGTTTTTGGATATACCCTTGGGAACTTTTAATCCGTGTGGTATGTTCAATGCGTCTCGCAAGATCCTACAATCGTTGGCTGAACCTTTCCACCCGGAAAGGACGTAAACAAAGTTCAAGTTCTGATCACAAACGCCTAAGACATTCGTAGAGATCTGCCCCTTCCTTGTCCTATATCGAGGTTTGTCACTATTGCTCACTGTTACGTTGATATAGGTCCCGTCTAATGCGCCTAGACACCCCTATTCATGAAATGAAGTTAAAACAAATTTATATTATTATATATTAACAATTCCACATAGTTTAATATGGAATAACTATAGTTTAATTTAGTTACCTTGAACCATTTCCATCGCGTGTCCGTGCATTCATCTGTGACAGCCTCGGGCTTAACCAAGAAGATATCATGTAATCTAATAATTGCTTCTAATACCGCGTGGATATAATGCGATATTGTTTGCCCAGACCTCCAAAAATCAAATCTCACTACCCTATTTTTTTTATGATGGGCCAACATAGACAAAAATATGGCAACCTGTTCCTCTACTGTAACATAATTACCATTAACTAAACCCCCTCTTACCCTCAAGATTTGACATAGTCTCCCAAAGGTACTACGGTCCATACGTAAGTTAGAAATACAATCAATGTCCGTGTAACCTATCATTCGATCTAGATGTTTTATTTGGTCAGGCATCCTACAAATCATGCCATATTTAGGTACTGCAGTCCCACGTTTTCTTTTCCTTGATTCAGCCTCAGCTATATATGCAATGACAATACCAATTTGTGCAATATGATGAAGCAAAATGTGTTGTAGTACCAAGAAAAATATGTCTTTATCACAAGGACGTATTCTTCCAGCCATCTAAAACAGAAAATGGGTATTTGTAAGTCACAACTATATTTTTCAGCATATATTTCTGCCTATTGCAGCACAAGATCCACATTAGGTAATCACAAACTTTATTTTAATTCAACACCAATAGATATAGAAGCAACAAGCCATGTAATAACAACAATGGGGCCAACGAAGTAGTGTTAAATCAAGCAAATTATCTCATATAGTACAACAACACAATTGTAACACTAGCTATATCAAATTGATAAATTTTCCTCAATCAGTTTATCTATAATGTCGAGAAACGAAGAACAAACTTACTTAACCCAATATTAGGAACAAAGAACAGATGAGCTTAACCCAATATTAGGAACTGAGATAACCCAATATCTAGGTGCACAACTGCCAAATATGTAGATGCACAAATGCCCAATATCTGGGTCAGAGAGTGGCCAATTTGAGATTCAAGTTCTTGTCTTCCTAATTTCAGACACATTAATCGCTACATATGTAGATGCACACTGCGTGGCCGTTTATCCAAACCAAATAAAAATTATTGTCTTCCTAATTGCAGAAGTTCATGTGAAACAGATAGAAACATTCAAAAAATGTTGAAATCAAAGCAAATAAATCAACTTATATCTTGCGAATCAAACCCTAAAAATGGTTGGGGAACCTTAGCTCTCAAAAAATGTTGAAATCAACTTCCATATTACGAATCAAAAAATGGTGGGAAATCTTAGCTCTCAAAATCAAAAGGACATCACAAACAATAGGAACGAAAGATTATATTGATGAATTCAAACCAATTTCTAAAGTTTGGGTTCTTACCGTTCTCCAGCAATTCTTCGATCTGCTTCTTCTTCGTCGCGAGTTTCAGAGAGTAGCGAATGTGAAAAAAAGGTGGCTGGGAATTTTTGACCTAGAAATCGAGTTTTGAATAAAGAAGTCGAAGGGTAATTAAGGCACCGAAAATTGTTTTCTGAAAGCTGGAAAAAGAATCGGAGGGGTGAGGCGCGAAACGTTATACGGAGAAAACAATGGATTTTCACCGGGCCATGTGTTTATTGCGGGCTGCTCATAAAATGTTTAATGGGCACCAAACAATTGTAAAGTGCCCGAAACCATTTCTTATTAGCAGTATTTGAGGGCACCAAACACGCCCTAAGCGTACTTAATTTATTCGGAAGCTTAAATTAAGTGTACTTCATCACTAAGCATCAAAGATTAAGTCCTAATAGCGCGTTTTAACCTTGTCCTACCTTTGCTAATTTGCTAGTGTAAGGTAGCTTATTTGACTTCAAAGTTGCTCATTTATGATTTTTTTTCCCGAAAACATTTGTGACAACAACTAATTATTTAATTAACAAAATATCTTTTCCCCCGAAAAGGGTCCAAGAATCGGAAGATGTGCAATTAGTACAATTTGGCAATCTATTTTATTTTAATTAGTTTATATGTATAAATTATAATTAAAACACTATAGAAAGTTAAATTAGCTTATATAGAAAGTTAAATACGTCAAATAACATAACCCTACAGCTTCTAAGATAGTGTAATAATTACAACACTATTTTTTCTTCCAATCACCACATCGTCAATCTCTTCACTACTAAAATAGGTCGGTCCATTAAAAATTGTATTAATGCGAGGATAAAACCTTGATAAAATAAACTTCACATCTTTACACAATAAATTGGCAAAATCTCTTTCTTGCCCATTTCAACTCATTTTTGGTCAAATATATAAATTTAAGAAAATAGGGGGCCCAGCTACGTGAAATTTGACATCTAGCAAGTGGTATTCAAAATTTAAATAGTGTCATAAAAGTTTGGAGGAAAATTGTGGATTCTTGGCCAAGAAAACTCAACCATATGTTACTATCTTTTTAAAAGCCTAAACCTATAATTCAACTCAACCATAGTTTAAAAGGCATTGGAAAATGCAAAACAATGGGCTGTCAGCCCATCACGATGGGCGAGCAAAACGACAAATCACATAGCCGTTTGATTAACCACCTTTTCTGTGTGATACATGCCACGTACGCCCCTCTGATTTGGTGACTCGCTCCTCATAGATCCCACGTATTGGTGTTGCTACTGTTTTTTAACGTATTATTCTTATATAATAACCTACAATTATAAAGTTCAGTAATAAAATAATCTGCAATTATAAAAATTTATATTCGGGCATCATTAGCTTGTGGAGTAATATCATGGGGTGCTGATAATATGATCATGTGAGGTTGTTCCAGTCTTGTCCATTGAGATCGGTGAATATACGACTTTTTAATTTTAAGACTCATTCTGTTTAAAAAACAAGGATTAATTACATACATAAATTATTAAACTTTCAATAAATTCTATTTTACACATGAACTTTAAAAATTTTATTAAAATTATTTAATTATTATTTTCTTCTTATTTTATATATTTATCCATTTTTCATTGTAGTGACATGGCATAAATATACTAATTGAACATAAATGTATTTGTATAGCATAAATATGATCGTGTGAAAAAATAGAATTGATATTGTAATGTATAGTTAGATGAAAATGACGTCATTTTAGACCCAAATTTGACCAAAAAATGAACAAATATGCAAAATGAGAAGAAATTAATAGTTGAGTAATTTTATTAAAGATTTTAAAGCGTGTGCAAAATAAGAATTTGTTGAAAGTTCAGTAATATATTTATATGCAATTAACCCTTTATAAAAATTACAGTGTGATTTGGAAAGAAGAATTTTAATAATAATGATTGAAAGACGTGTATAAAGCGAAGAAAATTAAAATGTTAAATGGTTGAATTTTTTTTAATTATTGAGTATAAATAAGGTTTAAAATGTAAGAGGTAGTTTCTAAAAAAAAGAAAAAATTACAATTTTCGAGAAACGGAGTCCTCATAAAATGTACTCTCTCCGTTCCATAACAAGTGTGCTAATTTCCTTTTTGAGCTGTCTCATAACAAGTGTCATATTTCTAAAATAAGAAAGTGAACTTCATTACCTTTCACCTTTCTATCTTTAATCATCTCCACTTTAATTCTATTTCTCTCACAAAATAAAAGTGAGTTCCACCACTTTTTATTTTATTTTTACTCTTTAATAATACTAATTTTCCTTGCCGAAATAAACTGTAACACTTGTTATGGAGACGAAGGGAGTATATCAAATTTGTCAATTTTATTTGTACTCATAAAATGTATTCATTCTATTTTTGATAAATTGTTCACTCACAATAAAGTGTGACCCTTGCCCCATACTCACAATATATTCAATTATTTTATTAAAATTTATGTCATTTAAAAATGAATTACATTTTATGAGGATGGAGGAAGTATTAAGATTATAATTTTCACATATGGATGAGATTTTTGTGGATTTGTTCATTTTTCAGAAACTACCATGATTATCCACAAAAACAATTGATGATTTGGATAATGAATTGTTGATTTTAATCAATTGTTTTTGTGGATAATCATGGAGCATGCAATTATAAGCCTCATAATGATGATGTGTTTGTTACTTTAGGGTGGTTGGGGTATTATAGTTAGCAACTGCTAATTAATTATTGGATTAGGTCGATTTGTATTAGTCCAATATGGGAAGTTACTACATGAGTGAAGCATGTGGTTAAGTATAGAACTAATTAACTTGGTATTTTGAACACTTTGTTTGACATATTAGATATAGATTTAAATAGATATATGTACTTCATAAAACATTTTCAGAATCAGTAATAATTATATTGATATGTCATACCACATTATCTTTTAATTTAACCCCTTTGATATAATAATAAAAAAATATAACAGCAAGTTAAAACTTAAAAAATGTCCTTTAGATGTCATATAAAGTGTTGTGCATTGACATAACATAAAAAAAAAAAAAAAACCTTCATGTACTGCCATTGCACAAATGCTCTTTGTGTGATTTGAGGGATATATTTTGGATAAAAAATTATATTTCTAGTTAGGATATAGAAAGTAATACATAAATAGCAGTAATAGAAAAAATAATGCATATATCATATTATTTATTATATGGACAATCATTGATTAAAAGTTTAAAAGAGGCAGAGTCTCATATGGGGAAGGTAATTCGACGTGGAAAAGATCCAATTATATAAGTATGTTATATTTTTATATGGATGGGTTTTAGGACTGTAAGCCTGTAACATATATCAGGTTCTAGAAATAAACTTTGGTGATAATTATGATATGTTGTCTGCCTATGATGATGGAAGTAGGTGCTAATTTAATACTCTTTTCGTCCTAGTGATCTGTTTTTCTTGAAGAAAAAAATGGTTCCATTCAATTTGATTTGTTTATTTTTCGAATAAATCAATTTTTACTATAATAAATATGAACTCACATATCTTTACACTATAGTTTTATTTTTCTAAATAATCGTAAAAAAATTAGGTCAAATAAAATGAGACCAAAGGAATTATATATATATATATATATATATATATAGGGAGAGGTTCAAATAAGAACCACTAAATAAAATTAGAACGGAGAACCATTTTAAGTCATTCGATCATCAAGATCTACGGTGGATGCATCATCTTGGTGGATGAATGCAGATCCTGGGTTCGAATCCTGAAGGGAGCAAAATTTTTATTATTTTCGGATGCATTAAATTTAATAGCGAATGCATTAATTTATATAGCAGATGCATTGATTTTAATGGTTCTTATGTTCTCACGATAAGTGTGGTTCTCATTATAACCACACCCTATATATATATATATATATAGAGGTGGGCTAAAATAAAAACAGATTTTTTTGCATAAAATAGGAACGGATCTCGGCCCTTTATTTTCCTAGATCCTATGGCTTAAAATCATCCTAAAGATCAGCACCAAAACTCACGCCTATTGCATTGGAGGATTTTTTTGTCATTATAAATAAAACTAGCGCTTATAACATATATTTTTAGATTCGGTAAATTTTGTTTCATTAATCTCTTTCCATATCAAAACATATCTTTTCATTGCTCAAGAATTAAAATATATCTTTGCAATTCAAATCACAACTACACATAAAATACATCATATTCTGCAATTATATTTTCTACACACGCGAAATTCACAATAGGTTTGATTCTGCAAAGCATTTCGTAAGTTTAGAGTTGGATATCGAGTCGTCTGGTACGTTGTTAATCCAAGTTCTCTCTTTTAATTATCCATGTCTACTTGTTTGATTCTATCATATTTTGTTGAATTTGTATAAATAATTAGTTCACCATTATCGCACGTGTAGAGAAAAAACTTGATTGGTAGAGTATTGCTTCTATCATGTTTTTTGGAATTCTTCTGAAGTTACTTCTCACGACATGATTTGCTGGAATTATTAGTCCCAGATATGTTGCATGAATCACGTTATGTTGCAAAATTGAATCGAAAATTATTTTGCATGAATCGCCCGTGTTTCAGCACGAATTCAAAATAGATATTAATCCGATTCAGCTCATTTAAGCTGAATTTCATGCAATGATCTTTGTGATTCGTTCGATTAATGTTTTCGTAATTCCCATAATTATCTAATAACATGAATTAGAATGCATTTTACGGTTTTTTCGTAGTATTATTTAGGATTTTTTATTAATTCAGAATACTTAGTTATTTGATTGATATGTAGATAACTTCTTCATTTTTTTCCGTATCATGTTTAATTTGAATTTTGAATCTGCATTCTTTCCTATTTTTTAGGAAATACAATCGAGCAGTCTATAGTTTGAGGTTCTCAATCATACTTGCCAAATTGTGTTGGCCCTTCGTATTGTCATTGATATTGAGCAATTTTTCTATTTTCACGTTTGAAACTTAGATATTTAGATATTTGGTATTTTGGATATTTTTGTTGAGTATGAATCAAGTTTTACTGATGTGTAACCATGGCACACTTGGAGTATTAATTTTTTTATTAAGCAAGCATTGAATCATTAAATATTTGTGTTTAATCCACTGCCTACTGGATCAATTTATGCCGCTAAACCTATATATTCATGAACTTACGACAATTTCAACGCACCACATGTGTCAATGATTCATATCATTTTCTTGTATTTAAACAAATTACACACACACAAGACTGAACCATGTATATTCTTTGAAAATTCAAACTCCATTGGATGTGACTCTTGTTTACAAATTTTCATTCAAATTAGAATGCAAACTATGATTTTGCTAGCCCGTTATGTTGCAAAACCGATTCAAATTAAAATTATTTTGCTTGAATCGCCCGATTTTTCAGCACGAATTCAAATTAGATATTAATCTGGTTCAACTTATTTAATCTGAATTTCATGCAATGATCTTGTTCATTCATTCGAGTAATGTTTTCATAATTCCCATAATTTAACGTTTTAAATTTTCGTGTAATATTTTTTATTGCATGAACTTTTTAGTATGTCTTTAAAGTATCAGCAGCTTTAAGTCCATACATATAAATTCATGTTAACGGTCTTAAATATTCATCCCATTATACAAAATGTGGACAAAAAATTATAAAATTGAACTGTACCAATAGTTGAAGAAAATGAAAATGAAAATGAAAATATAAATATCAAGTGCTTATTAAGTTCATAATTCAAATGACTACACAAATTAAATTCTGCACCCATATAAAAGCTTAATGCACACTAAACAGTGCACAAATGTCTGACAAAATAAAACGTCATATGAATAGTAATATCAATATTGTTGTCATCATACGGTCATCATCCAAGAAGTGTAGAGTCGATATTGATGCATTTATACATAGTTATTACAACGATCGGCCATAACGGCTATTGGCGCTAGCTTGAATAGCTAGTCGTTTTCCTTATTCAAAAATGTATCTAATCCAACAATGAAAAGCAAATACCTCCTTGCAATTAACAAGAGGAGATCCAAATGCTTTGCTCTTTTTAAGAATCCATAGAGATGGGGAATTCGGAACCGGTCGATTCCTAAGCCATTCATTCTCCAATCGAAATTACTGAATTTTTTTTTAAAAATGCTCATTTTTTTCCCCCAACAAGCAGCCATGGGGTAGAATGCAATTCCGTCGCGTGTCGTCCAGCGGAGCCTATAAGAAGGTGAATCGCGTTCATATCCGTTAGGAATTGATCATTCTTATGCTTTGTCTGTGCTGCAAAAAAATGGATGATTGTGATGTTTTCAACGTTTAAAAGAAAACTAAGTTAGTGCATGATACATAAGATCAAATCTTGTTTCTTCCTACTTTCATCTGTACTCGCATTACTTTCACGAATTATAATGTATTTCCCCTTCTTCTGAGCAATGTACGCTGCAATTCACACCACAGATGCAATTGCTAGATGATGATATGGTTCACACAAAAATTGTTCTACTTCACACCGATCCATGCATATATACATAGTGATTCAAACATCACAAACACAAGTTAACATCTTTTGCTCAGATATTCATTTCATAATAGTTCCCACCAAGCAAATACACATACTAATTCATGCATTTATACATAGTGATTCAATCATCACAACACGAATTAACATCATTTGCTCACATATTCGTATCATATTAGTTCGCACCATGCAAATATACATACTGATTCATGCAAATGATAGACTAATTCACGTCATTATTTCATAAATTCATAAATTTAATATTTCGATTCATGCACATGTATATAATATTTCATGCCACCCACACAATGCTTCACATTATTTATTCATACAACTGTCACGACCGTGCTACGCCCAATATATTAAACGTGCAAACCATACCATGAACAACCTTACTTCATGCACAATCAGATATTAATGTTCATAACAAAACACTAATTCACAACAAGGACCTAAACACAAACCATGCATTCCACCATATATAAATTTCCAGATTACAAATAAAAAGAAAAAATCCTTCCTAATCGCACTCACCAGATTTACTTGCCTTCGTAACAGCCATTATAAATCAATAAAGCTCAAACCCTCAATGAATCTTAAGAATTTTCGTAAATTCTGGAGAATGAATCGCGCAGAAAGAAGGAGGCGCCGTCTGGACGAAAATAAAATAAAATAGAGCCCTAGAATTGTTATTTCATCTTCCTTACAAGATTTTATTTTTAAGCATTAATTGCATTGGTGTTCGCTAATATTTTCACCACGCCGCAAGTATACGGGTAGTTGTAATATATGGAAGCAAGGTCGTATCCCACAAGGATTAGTAGTTCAATCTAGTGATTATCCTAAGTCATTATGCTATAGCTATTTAGACTAAACAATGAGGTGAGTGGTTTGATTAACTAACAAATTCAAAGACAAAATAAGAACAATCAAACAAAGTGGATTAATTAAGTGATGAAGGTGGTTTAGGGATTAGGCATCGATGGATTAGCAATGGACTTCAAATTAGCTCAATATTAGTCTTGATATTCCTATTTATCTAGAGTGATCTCCCCACTAGTTCTAGCCCCCTCCCGGACGACTAAAACGGTAGATTACGGGTCATAGTTGCCGTCCCCGGTCAACTTCTAACCTATAACTCCCAAAAGCACAAAGGATCGGTAAACTCTCACCCAACTCTCAACCTCCCGGTTTATTGAGTCAATATGTTTCAAGCTCCTAATCTATTATGATTATCCTCTCCCAATTCAAATCACAAATTAGAAATGCATAGAAAGTGGCCAACAATCCATACAAGAATTAAAGCTAGGGCTTGAAAAGATAATAACAAGGAAATAATCAAGACATATATTAAGCATAATAATCAATCCATCACATAATCAACTAGCCTAATCCCCAAACCAATGGGGGATTTATTCAAACATGTTCACAAACAACAAACCTAAATCAAAGAAATACATAAATGAAAGAGAGAGTAAGAAGTGACAAATCCTATTAATGAGCTTTCTTCAATCTTCTCTCCTCTTCAATGCATTCAATCTTGGTAAAAAGATGTGGTAATGGAGGCTAGAGTTTGGTGTGGAGGAATTGGGGAAGATGGAAATGGGTGTGTTGAATGTTGGGGATGATGAATAATGTGAGGAAAAGGGGGAGAAAGGGGTTTAAGGGGTGAAAAACCCGACTGGGGCCCACTTGGGGAGGCTCCGCCCTTTTCCCGCGGTCCTGGCCCGCGCCCGCGGCCGGCAAACGTGGGGGAGAGTCAGGGGACCCGCGGTCCCACCCCGCGGCCGCGGGTGGTGACCGCGGGTGTCTCCTGAGTCGGGGGCAGCTGACCCGCGGTCCCACCCCGCGGGCTACTGGGCGTATTGCGCAGGCCGCTCGTTTTGCTCCGTTCTCCCTCGTCCGGACTCGGATTTGGTCGCCGTTTGTGCTCACGGATTCCTCTCGAGACGTACTTCAATATCATATCTTCAAAATCCTCCAATTAATCCTTTATTTTTCCTGAAATTACTCCAAAACTACACAAAGATATCAAATCTTCATAAAACTAAATATTCAGGCACAAACAAGCATTCACAAGCAAAACATGAAGGGAAATGACAACAAAACATGTGGAATTGAGGTACGAAAACCATGTTTGTCAACCCCCCCAAACTTAAAGTGTTGTTTGTCCCCAAACGACGAAGAGAAGAGAAATAAAAGTAAACAAACATGTAAGCATGAATTGGTGTCATTTCAAGGGCTTCAACAATTTTAAAAATCTTTCAAAAGTGTATCACAAGCAGAAATGCATTCCAAGAAGTCACAAGTGATAGTGAGTTCAATATTATAGCATCGAAGCTTGAATCCTCACAAGGTGGATGTTTCAATGACGCACTCAACTCTCAAGTGTTTAGAATGGACGTGTTTGCACTCAAATTGAAACAAGTATGCAATCTACCATAAGCTTGCCATTTATCCTAACTCTCTATACTTCAATGTGTTATAAATAAAGATCAACAAGGGCTTTTCTTTAGGTTGCAATGAGAGCTCTTTGGTGAGGTGAGGTGTTTATAGGCAAAGTGACTCATATCCCATACAATTTCCAAATTGAATAAGTCATATTCACCATTGTTCTTTTCTAATCAATCAACCAATATCCCCACATTTCTTCTTTTTCACCCTATGAATACTTATCAAGACCATGATTCAAAAGGCAAATCAATCCCCTTTATACTTCTTTTATTCAACATTTCTTTTTGCTTTTCTTTTTCTTTTCTTTTCTTTTGGAGCTCATAGGGGACTAGTGATTTTCACTCAATCAAAGTTAGACAAGTAATTTCAATCATTTCTCATACATTTTCATCAAAGTAACCACTAACAATCTAAGTTCTACCCATCATTGGTTAATTCAAAGAAAGGCTATAAGGCACAAAGATGGTAAACTAGGATCGCATGAGAATTTGGACACAATTTAAGTCAAGTGGCTAACAAGGATGGCCTTAAATCACTTCAATATTAACAACACATCTACTTTTATTTTCAAGAGAAGACTCATGGCAAGTTCTAGAGATTAACACACATGCTCAAATGATTTACACTCAAGAACAAAATGAGATTGTAAATGTATGACAATCAAAGGCTCAATTCTCACAAGCTCATTTTGTTTTTCAAGTTCTTGGAGGTACAACATTTAGCTCACTTGTCACAAGTTCAAACTTTTCATGCATAATCCACAAGTGATACACACAATTTTTCCAAAAACAAAATTCATATCATAAGCCCAACACACATTTCATCCAACTCATGTTTTTCAACAATCAAGCTCAAACTCAAGAGACATGGAAAAGCTCAAGAAAATAGACAAAATCTCATTATTCAAAAACTAAACTAACTAAATAAATAAACAACGGAATAAATGAGATAAGTAACCCATCTTCACCCTCCCCCCAAACTTATTTCACACAAAGGAGAAATAAGTCTGGATGAAGGAGAAAATGGTCACTTGTCTCGTACTCACAAGCGAGGTGGAGGCTTAGGCGGTGGCCATTTCTCATCAAATTTGCAAGCTCCATCCGCCGCGATCCAAAAATATGGTGGCTTTGCAATTCTTGAGACATCCCGGGCGTCATGGTAATCTCGTTCACCATCTAGAGTATCACCACACTCAAACAATTCCTTATTAGGCAAATCAAAATAAAAATCAAAAGATGAACATAAATAAAAGTGAAAGAAGCAAGCCTTCGTAGAATCGCCCGTGTCGAGGTAAGGATCGACAAAATTTATGACTTTGCATTCTTTGAAGCTTGTGCAGTCTTCATCTTTTTGGAATTGTAGAGGTTGCATTGGAAAAGTTGGGCTCTCGACTTCAAGGGATTTGGAGAATTGATCCTCATCTTCTTCAACTTCTTGAGGCTCTTCACTTAGCATTGGCATTGGTTCCTCATACAAGGTTCCATTTTGTAGGCTAATGGCCATGCACACATCATCAATTCGCTTTTGATTTTCCATAGTGGTAGCCAAAGACTTTCTTTGCTCTTCTAGCATAACATCCGAGTTTGCTATACTTTTTTCTATCCAAGCTTGTGTAGCTATGAAGCATTGTAGAAGATCGTCTCTAACATTCGGTTTCTCCTCTTGATAGTACCGATTTCCCCCTTGAAAGCTTTCTTTAGTGAAATAAGAATTTTCATAATTCCAACTATTGAAATGGTCCTCATACTCCAATGGTGATTGCCACTCCATGGCATTGTACCCCATGTCATAATACTCGCCATAAGAAGGTGTGGGTTGGAAGGCTTCTTGAATAAATGGTTGCCTACAATTTCTTTTTGCTTCTAAAACTCGCAACTTAAGTTGCATCATCGCCAATTGTAGTTCGAGTTGCTCAACCAACTCATTCCTTCCATCATCCATTTAATATTTTTGGTGTTGTGTAACAATTTTCTTTTTCATCACCCTACCAACCAACAAAACAACGAGTCAAAACAAACATCTTAAGATAGAAAACAAAAATAAATCAAGTAAAATGTCTAAAGTAGTTAAGCACAATGATTCAAAATATCACAAACAATCAAACTAAACTAATCCCCGGCAACGGCGCCAAAAACTTGTTCGCTAATATTTTCACCACGCCGCAAGTATACGGGTAGTTGTAATATATGGAAGCAAGGTCGTATCCCACAAGGATTAGTAGTTCAATCTAGTGATTATCCTAAGTCATTATGCTATAGCTATTTAGACTAAACAATGAGGTGAGTGGTTTGATTAACTAACAAATTCAAAGACAAAATAAGAACAATCAAACAAAGTGGATTAATTAAGTGATGAAGGTGGTTTAGGGATTAGGCATCGATGGATTAGCAATGGACTTCAAATTAGCTCAATATTAGTCTTGATATTCCTATTTATCTAGAGTGATCTCCCCACTAGTTCTAGCCCCCTCCCGGACGACTAAAACGGTAGATTACGGGTCATAGTTGCCGTCCCCGGTCAACTTCTAACCTATAACTCCCAAAAGCACAAAGGATCGGTAAACTCTCACCCAACTCTCAACCTCCCGGTTTATTGAGTCAATATGTTTCAAGCTCCTAATCTATTATGATTATCCTCTCCCAATTCAAATCACAAATTAGAAATGCATAGAAAGTGGCCAACAATCCATACAAGAATTAAAGCTAGGGCTTGAAAAGATAATAACAAGGAAATAATCAAGACATATATTAAGCATAATAATCAATCCATCACATAATCAACTAGCCTAATCCCCAAACCAATGGGGGATTTATTCAAACATGTTCACAAACAACAAACCTAAATCAAAGAAATACATAAATGAAAGAGAGAGTAAGAAGTGACAAATCCTATTAATGAGCTTTCTTCAATCTTCTCTCCTCTTCAATGCATTCAATCTTGGTAAAAAGATGTGGTAATGGAGGCTAGGGTTTGGTGTGGAGGAATTGGGGAAGATGGAAATGGGTGTGTTGAATGTTGGGGATGATGAATAATGTGAGGAAAAGGGGGAGAAAGGGGTTTAAGGGGTGAAAAACCCGACTGGGGCCCACTTGGTGAGGCTCCGCCCTTTTCCCGCGGTCCTGGCCCGCGCCCGCGGCCGGCAAACGTGGGGGAGAGTCAGGGGACCCGCGGTCCCACCCCGCGGCCGCGGGTGGTGACCGCGGGTGTCTCCTGAGTCGGGGGCAGCTGACCCGCGGTCCCACCCCGCGGCCGCGGGTGGTGACCGCGGGCTACTGGGCGTATTGCGCAGGCCGCTCGTTTTGCTCCGTTCTCCCTCGTCCGGACTCGGATTTGGTCGCCGTTTGCGCTCACGGATTCCTCTCGAGACGTACTTCAATATCATATCTTCAAAATCCTCCAATTAATCCTTTATTTTTCCTGAAATTACTCCAAAACTACACAAAGATATCAAATCTTCATAAAACTAAATATTCAGGCACAAACAAGCATTCACAAGCAAAACATGAAGGGAAATGACAACAAAACATGTGGAATTGAGGTACGAAAACCATGTTTGTCAATTGGATTGTATTTGATACGATTAGTATCCCCCAAAAATATTGAAAGCAATCATATCTTCATTCACCTTCCTTTTTAATGTAGCATTTAAATCGGAGCAAAGTTCTTGTAAGTCAAACAACCGATTTTTTAACATTCCATATTTACCCTTTTTCTATTAAAATGGTATGCTTCAGTAATATATTTCACTTGAACCGATCAACTTCCATAAAATAGATCTGGGCCGTCAGATTCAAACAATAGGTGGTTGGGATCTATTCTTATTTTATACACTAAGAGGTGTTTTCACCCTAGCCCACCCCTATATATATATATAGGGTTGGGCTAGGGTGAAAATAGGAATACATCCTAACCATTAAATTATAGATACAGACGGTCAAGATTAAATTTTAGATTAGCTTTTTAATTCAAAATGGTGATTCGATTGATTCATGCGAATCTATGGACGGATGGGCATTATAGGCATTAAAATTATGACCGTATATCTCCAAGAAACTCCTTCCCGAAATTAGTGTTGATTTAAAAGGAAATAAATCATGATATGATTGCAGATTAGTGTTGGGTTTTTCGGAATATCCTATGGTGAGAGCTACGGATAAGTTATGTATGAATTAGGTAAAAAAAGATTGGACTCATATTGGACATAAACAAATACGTGGTAAAATCAGATGGCAAAGTTTAAAACGTGAGTTAATACATAATCTCATCCTTTATAACTTATAACAATATGAATTAATAAAAGTGAATGTATGAATCATAAAAACAAATTCTAAGGAAAATATAAATTGAACGAATTCGTGTTCAATGCTAAATTAATTCATGCACTTATATCATGAACAAATATATTATCATGTATGAATTGTATATGTATCTCAGCACAATTCGTGCTAAATCGTAATATAGTTCATAAAACTCATGTCTTGAACTACCACATCAAAGTGTATGAATTAAAAAAAAAAAACAATCAAATACCCAGGTTGTATAAATCGAGCAATCCAAGAAATCTTTTTTGACAATAATATGTATACTAAATAAATGGACATGGATAGCTTCAGCAACGACTCCATATGAATCTTCAAGCAACGACGAGATCAAAGGAAATTATGCTTTATTGCGTTTTTGGTCTGCAAAACTCCAATGCACAGAAAAATTCGTAAAACCTTAAAAGATAATCCACAGTTAGGTTAGGGATTTAATGATCAAAGAAAATTTGGCGTAGATATGGAAATAATTTGCTAATAAAAAAACGTATCAAATTAATGATTTATAAAAAGCTAAAATGACATGAATATCCTCTAATCAATGGAGCGTGTATATTTGTGCTAGATTGAAGGAAAAAAATCTGACCGTGAGATCTATAAAAATCAATGGGTGATATGCGTTCCTATTTTATACAAAAAAAATTGTTTTTATTTTAGCCCAACTCATATATATATATATAGGGGAGGGCTAGGGTGAAAACACCCCTTAGTGTATAAAATAGGAACATATATTGACCATAGATCTTCATATAATTAACGGTCAAGATCTAAAACAATCAAATCGTCCGATTCATGTCAATAAACTGTAAATTCATAACAAAATAGTTAAAAGGGTATAAGAGTAAAACATTTTCTTTGACCTTCCGTGTACAGATTTTCAGTTCCTATTCTCACGCCTAGTAATTTGGAAAGGTTGATTTTCCATATTTGAAATAATTACTCTGAAATTAATTGAATGAACGAGTAATCAATTCATTGTAAGTTACATTCTTTTTTATTCTCCTTTTCTCTTTCATCATCTACAGAACCAAGATTCTTTTTTTCTCTTTCATCGTTGCTTGAACTCAGCTTTACAATTGTCTGATATTTCTTTCATACGCGAATTAAATATCAGATGCGCATGAACCGGTATGATATATTGTATGATTTGGCTCATTGAATAAAAAATGTGATACGAATTGAACAAACAAACAAACGCAAATACCTGTCATGAATCACATAGTTCATTGCCTGAATTATTTCTTATAGAACTAAATCGATTTTAAATAATTTTTGATTCGTGCCATATGAACGAGTGATTCACGCAATTAAATTTTCGTTTTGTTCTGTACCAACATGTAATTCATGCAATTTGTATTCAAGAAATAAATATGTGTTGTTCGGCATACATCTGGAAAATAAATAATTATATATGGATGATAAGAAGAGAGATTAATATGTATTTTACGTGTAGATTATGTTTTGATATGGGAAGAATTTGATAGGATTATGGTAACCGATTCTGGACAATTAGAATGACAAAAAGATCCCCTAAGATTATTGGCGTCTATTTTGAAGGCTGATCTTTAGGATTAAATCCAGCCATAGGATCTAGAAAACAAAGGGGTGAGATCCATTCCTATTTTATACAAAAAAATCTATTTTTATTTTAGCCCTCCTATATATATATATATATATATATATATAGGGGCGCGCTCCAGTGAGACCCCATATTTTTCGTGTAACATGAATACAATGAATAAGACATATAATACTAATGAACAAAACGTATATCTAATGAACAAGATGTATATACTGATGAAAACTAAAATTTAAAAAATTCGTAATGAATAAGACATATAAACTGATGAACATGGCCGTATATACTGATGAACAATGCAGTATATACTGATGAATAACAAAATTTAAAATATTCTGCTCCCTCCAGGATTCGAACCATGCGAAAAAAATCACCCTCCAGATACAATATCAGTCATAGGATTGATAAAATAAACGCACCAGATCGTGCCCTAGATCTCACTAAAATTAGGGGGTCTCATTGGAGCGGCCCCATATATATATAGGGTTGAGATCTATAAAGAATCCCCTTAGAGTAAAGATTAAAGAATAAATCATGTCCACTTATTTGATCAAATCTAACGGTTCCAGATTTACACCTTTTAAATTGTTTAATAATTCAATATATTACTTTCTTCCTTATTTGCAGCCACGGAGGGGTAAATGTGTATATTTGTGCATCATCAATCTTCCATATCCCTAATTTTCCTCCACATTCCATATTATTTTCGTTCCTATCTCAACCATTCACACTCTCTCTGCCATCTCTTTCTCTTTCTTCCGCGCCGTCTCACACTTTCTCGCAGCTTCCACCTCCGTCTACCGCCGCGGCCACCGCCTCGACACCTTTTCTATTGTTGACTGAACATCATCGGCGGAGCCGTCTCCATAGTCCATGCCCTAGCAACCCCACTGTCTGTCTCTCTCTCCACTCTCTCTTTCTCTTTCTCGTTGTTTTCGGCGCTGCGAGGCGCTACCGCCCTCCCTCTGCCGCCCCCTGTCGTCCGTCGTAGGCGAAGCCACTACCACCGACCGTGCCACCTCTTGTAAAAAGATCTTCACCGCCGCCGCCTCTAGATATTTGTCCTTCAAAAATTTTCAGCCGTTATTCACGCTAATTTTCGTTGGTTCTGGTATTTGTCTTTCGATGTCTCATGGATTTCCCCTTTTTGTGTAATTCATTTGTTTGTATTTTTGGTGGCTCTTTTATGTAATTACCTCGAGATTTGGCTCACAAATTGTTTCATATGATGTGTTTGTGGGAATTAAGGTTTGTAGCTACAATTCTCTGAATTTTGCGAGGAAACTCAGCAAAGACATTTATTGTTGGATTGGATGCTATGGATTGCTGGTTTAATTTCGTTGAGTGCTGGGAAAAATTGTTCATTTCTTGTTTTGCATTGAATATTCGTTATAAATTCAGTATATTGTGTAGTTTATTCTTAAATTTTCTATGTATATTCATTAACTTTTGTAGTTTATTCAAATAAATATGATCTTTATTATGTGTGGTCATGTCATATTTGTTTATTATTCACAATTTATGAGTATCATATAAATTATTCAACAAACTTTATTCCTAATTCACATAAATATGAGTTTTATTCGATAAATCTTGAACAAAATTCAGATACGATTATTTATGAAAAATGCTACTTTATTCAACAAAATAGTTTCCTTATTCACAATTTATGAGTATCATATAAATTATTCAGCAAACTTTATTCCTTATTCACATAAATATGATTTTTATTCGATAAATCTTGAGAACACAATTCATATACGATTATTCATGAAAAATGCTACTTTATTCAACAAAATAGTTTCCTTATTCACAATTTATGAATATCATATAAATTATTCAGCAAACTATTATCCTTATTCAGATACATATGATTTTTATTCAAAAACGATATATTCATGAATAATGTTAATCTATAAAAGAAATAAAATTAATAAACATTTAAATAAAATATTTGATTTTTTAATGATATTTGTCTACAAAAAAGAAATAGATCTATTTGATTTTGATTCACGTAATTGCACATTATTTAATCTAAAAAAGAAATAAAATTAATAAACATTTAAATAAAATATTTGATTTTTTAATGATATTTGTCTACAATTGCAAGATATGTTCACTGCATTTAAAAAATAATTTTTGAAATACAAAAACAAATGCTACGAACAAATAAACCCAGCCAAAAAGAATAAAAAATAGTAGAAAATTAATCATTCTAAAATTGCAGTAACACGTCAATTGAGGAAAAAAAATATTAAAATTTATTGTATTACCTTAAAGATAGATATGTACCATATCTTCCCAAAAATAAATTGGCTGCAAATTCTCATTTAGGGATTCATCAAATCTGGCGACAGAGTCCATGAAACATTGACTAAATTATAGGGATGTATTAAATCTTGCCATAAATAATACAGATATGATCGGTTACAAGATTAATTGAGATTACAATTATAACCTTTTTAAATCTTGCAGCATATTAAATTGCAATTTATCTCCACCGCTGGATTCAACAAAATTAACGCCTCTGATGTATTCTTTATTCTTTATACATTTGCCTTTCTTTTTTGATCCCTTCCCTATATATATATATATATATATATATATATATATATATATATATATATATAGAGAGAGAGAGAGAGAGAGAGAGAGGTTCAATAGAAAATGCTAAATATCTAGAGAATAGAGAATTCGTGAAACAAAAATGAACAAATCTATAATTTTGATATGATTTTAACCTTGAGACCTGACGGAGATAAGTGGATCATAGGGAGCTATTCTTATGAGCTATTGGGAGTTAGTAGATTATCTTGAGACCTGACGTTCATAGATAATTTATTAATCTACGATCTTTGCTGGTCTGACGAGAGTAATTGATTAAATGCGTGATCTCTCATCATAACTGAATTAAACTGGTAAATATGATTAATAGGTTAATTGTGTGGATTTAGTTAACGACTTTACTACTCTAGGATCAGTTGCTTTATCAATTTGATTTCTTTACCTGGATTTTATTTGCTATTGTTTGCAATTTAGTTTTAATTAAATCTTCTTCCTTTATCGATTGCCTGGATACTGTGATGGTTTAGATTAGGAGTACTTAGAGTCATTTCGTTTATCAGTCCCTGAGGATACGATATTCGGTTGCTATTTATTACTACAATTGCGCTGTGTTAGTTGCAGTTTTAATTGCCAATAAATTAGTGATCAGACTATCCCTAAACCTACTACTGATGACAGTTTTCATAGAACTATTTTTTCTACAAAAGATCGATTTTTTTACGCGAGCGCGCCAAGCAACACTTGGGACGACTAATACAAATGAGATTGTCTCATACCATTCGTCTCAAGAGGTAGCGCGCAACACTTGGGACAAACGGTACGAATGATTTTTTTCGTACCATTCGTCCAAAGAATTGGCACTACAACAAAAAATTTCACTAGTGACATGAGGCTTGGTAGCTATTATGCGTGTCACAAAAATTAGTGACATTTAAAAGTGCAACTATTAGTGATTAGCTATATCATCAAATGCCATTAATTTTTATGACACACATAATATCTACCAAATCTCATCTCACTAGTGAAAACTTTTTTTGTAGTGTGGCGGAATCTCTTGGGATGAATACAAATTGGTTCATTCGAATCATTCGTCCCAATAACTCGAGGTATCTTTTCGGAGGAATGGCATGAATTGGTCTATTCTTATCAGTCGTTTCAAGAACTAGCGAACAACACTTGGTATGAGTTAAGCACGCAGCGTCGTAGCACGCCTAGCACGAATAATTCTCTTTCGCATAGCTGAACGGAATATCACAATTACATATGTAAAATAAGTTTTTTTTATGAAGAATCACCAAATATGATCGAAAAAACGTATTTATAACCCTAAATCAAAGAAGGAGATGAAGTACCAAAGTCACCGAAAAAGTATATGGAGAAGATGATCGAAAAAATAATTAAACAATGAGAAGAGAATTTTTTTTACAAAATAACACCTGATATAATATGAACTCCATCTAAGTAACAACACAGACTTGTCCTACTTGGTTGCTTAATTGATCAGATCAAGGAGTCAGCTGCAGATAGGGAAGTGTCAGGTTTCCGTTGGATTCCTAAAGTTAGGAATTACTTAGCAGATCAATTAGCTAATTTTGCTTTCAATAATCGTTGCCAGTATTTGTTAGTCTTCCTTCTAGTTAATGAAGTTTTCCTTTAATTCTAAAAAATAAAAAAAGATATGAACGTCGTCGTCAAAGAAAACTTATACCTAGCCGGAACGAGTTGGATTTGAAAAAGAAAAAATTAGGAAGAGATAAAAAATAAAATAAAAAAACGGAGATCTAGAGAATCAGAGGAGATCTCTTTAGTTGAAAAACAATTGGTTATAAAATTGACAAGGGAAAAGAAAAAGAGTTAGAAAAAGAGTTGTGATTGAAAAATAAGGACAATTTTATCCCTTTAGTTGAAAATTACTATTCCCTCCGTCCCGTTAATCAAGTCCCCTTTCTTTTGGGCACGGGTATTTAGGAGACTAAAATTAAGAGTTAAATGGTATATTTAAAAAAGTTGCTGTTACTTTAATTAAGGGTCTCAGGCTCTAATACCCTGCCGCACCACCGCCTGTGCACCACCGGACCACCGCACCACCGCCTGTGCACCACCGCCAGAACAGTGAACGGAAATAAAAAAATGGAGGCGCCTTAATTTCAAAAAACGGAAATCACCAAAACACTGGAAATCAAAAAACGGGAATCACCAAAACACTGGGCCTTAATTTCAATTTCTGAGCCGGAACACCAAAACACCACCACAGAGAAATCAAAAAATGGAAATCTTTCAATTTCTGAAATTAAAACAACAAAAATAATTGAATGGGTGGAGGCGAGCCCTAATCGTTTTGGGCGAAACAACAAAAAATGGAAATCTTTCAATTTCCTCTCTGCAGCGGCTGACGGCAAGAGGTGGTGGGCGTTGGAGCCCACGGAGGCGGAGGGCAGAGGCGGCGTTGAAGCCCGCGGAGGCGCGAGGCGGCGGAGGCGTTGGAAGCGGAGCAGGAGGATGGTGGAGGCGGCGTAGGAAGATGGTGGCGAAGGCGCAAGGCGCCGGAGGTGCCAGGCGGTGGAAGGAGGCGGAGGGCAGCGGTTGTTGTGACAGAGGTAGCGTTGGAGCCCGCGGAGGCGCGAGAAGGCGGAGGCGTTGGAGGCAGAGCAAGAGGAAAGTGGAGGTGGCTCAGGAGGATAGTGGCGGAGGCGTGAGGATGGTGGCGAAGGCGCGAGGCGCCGGAGGTGCGAGGCGGATGGACGGTGGAAGGTGTTGGAGGCGGTGGAACAAGAGGAGAGAGTGGGGATGATTTAGAGAGGAGAGAGAGAGAGAGAGAGAGAGAGAGAGAGAGAGAGAGAGAGAGTGGCAGAATCAAGATGGGTAGGGAGTAATTAAGTTACTAATTCATCCCTAATTTTAGCCAAAAAAGGAAAGAGGACTTGTTACATGGGACGGCTCAAAAAGGAATACGGGACTTGAATATTGGGACGGAGGGAGTAATATTTATTGAAATTATGTTTGTGAATTATAACTATTCATTTTTATTAATCTACATGGGCATTTCGGATCATTAACACAAATATAATTATACTAGATTAATATGGGTGAGGACTTTTCAAAAAAAAAAAAAAAAAAAAAGAATAATGGGAGACGAATTTGGTATAAATGGCATTAATTAGACTAAGCGTTGAAGAAGTAAAGAAGTCAACATTGAACTAATTTAAGAAGATTCTAATTAAGGCGTTAAGTTGAGACTGGAGATTGAGTCAATTTTGGGGAAAGAGAAGAATAGTCTGGTCAGCCACTGAGAGACGAAGCTTCTTTCAATCACTCGTACGTGTCTTCAATTTCTATTGTTAGTATTATTTTGAGTATTTAATTCTCTTCACTTCTTTCTCTCTTTTCTGGGTCATTAGTGTATATACCCGCATTATTTATAGTTAATGCAAGATATAATTTTCTATATGAATGGATTAAGTAGAGAAAAGGTAAAGAGTATAACTCATAGTTGTACAGCTGAGCTTGAGGAGCAGGGGCGGGGCTAACCTACGGAAGGCCCGGTGCGAAATTTAAAATCAGACCCTTTTTATAGCTAAAAATGTACCAAAAATATATATATATTACCGAGAGAGCATCTTTCCACTGAACTAGTTAATAAAGTTATTTACTATTTTTCAATTATTTAAGTATATATAAATATATAGACCTATATATAATCGGGGGCCCTCAATTTTTCGGGGCCCTGTGCGGTCGCCCACCCCGCACACCCTCAAAACCGCCACTGTTGAGGAGTTTGGGCGCAAAATTCCTACTTTATGCGTTTACTAAAACTTGGTTTTTTAGTAGTAGGTTCCATATTGCTGTGATAGGTGAATCTTTGATCAAATAATTGTGCTTATTAGTGGTTTGAGTTAGGGCTAAATCAATACCTAGAGAAAAAGAGTTGGGGCTAAAAGTCTAATAAATACTTTAGTTAGATTGTAAAAGATAGGAAATTAAGTTGATTTCCAAAAATGATGGTGTATATCAAACTTTGGAATTTTCAGGTGATTTTTGACAACCGTCAACATATGTTAATATATATTTTTGTTACTATCAACTTATTCATTCAATTATCGTTTTTGACATATATCCATTCACTAAATTTAGAGTTGGAAACTCATGACAAGATTTTACAATAGTAGTCATATATTTCATGAATATGAGAAAGACTTCATAAAAATATATTGAGAAATTGTAAATTAAATAATAATATTTTTTGGTAAATATTATTGACGAGATGATCAATATCCTACATACCCATAATCCACATCATCACACGTTTCAACTCTTAGGGGAAAGAAATATATGTAAATATTAGATAAATGTGATAATTAAAGACAACTTATTTTTGGATAGGCCGAGGAATAATAGAGGATTTGAATCCAATGACAATCCGAAAAATGTGTTTGTTCATTGAGTGCAAAAGAAAGCATGAAAAGGCCGAATTGAATCCATGCAAAGGTAGGCTTTGATCATTCTCTCCTCAAGAAAGACTCCATACATAAAAGAAGTCTTTCTTGAGGGTGAAAAATTAAATTAAAGCAGGATGACGCTGATCGATTATAACCCGTGGGGAGTGAACGACGGCAATCCGAAATCCGGCAACGAGCCAACGAGGCTGGGCGGGCCATCGAACAAGCTTTCTTCGAGAGTGAGTGTCAGGTTCGACCGGACAAAGGTGGCCGCCGCGGCCAGCATGGAGAGAACCAAGGAGAAGACCAAAGAGGCCGCCAAGAAGGTCAAGAATGGAGCCTCCACCGGTGTCAATTGGATTAAAGTTAAATGCAACAAAAACAAGCTCTTCCCCAAGAAATAAATTAAGAATAATTCATTTTTCTTAATTTATTCCTCTTGTATATACAGAGATACTGAATTTTGCACTGGTACGGTTATTTATGAGAAATTTGTGATTTTTCGTCTCTAATTTGCCCTATTTGAATTTTGTTGGAATGTGGTGGACATATCCGTTTATGCGTACCTGCAGCAACTCAATGAAAACATACATGGATCTGATATCAAAATTTAATCTTAATTATACTTTGATTCAATAAATAAATAATATATGTATCTCGTGAAGCCTTTCGTATTTTATTACCTAATGATTCAATAAGATTGTGCAACGTAAAAACGTTGTTTATCGTATTACTGGAAAACACGTTTAGGGATTCAATGTTTTGACAATATTGTCTGAGGTGATCACCCAACCTCGTTCATGATCTCATGAATCTCATTAGAACAATGAAATATTAACATACTATTTTTCATATTCTCTTAGCGGCGTGCTATAGACAAATAAATAAATGAGCGTCTTTTATTTGCATAGTGCTATTGTAAAATAAATGTTAATTGTTTGGGAATTTAAGAGGACGTCAAGCGATGCAAACTCTTATGTGTACGTGAACAATGAAATCTAACGTTCAAATCCCACTGCTCCTCCTCCTCCTCCTCCTAATTAAGAAGCATGCGGGTTGATAATTGTATAATATGGTAGAAGATTGAAGAAGTATTACATGATTAATGGGTTTTGGTCAACCAAATCAAAGAGGTCATCTCCAATTCCGAATCCGAGCATCCTGGCCATATCTTTAGCCTTCAACCTAGGCATCGGAACATCGTTCTCCTTGAGCCACGTGTAACCAACAAAAACCTTGTGCACCACAAACAACTCCAGCGCCTCTGGATTGAACACCACTCCCATTCTCAAACTCATCTATTTAAGTAACACCCCAATTAATTTAATTATATAAAAGAAACAACATTAATTAATTAAGTAATGCATGATGATAGATTAATCACCTGGTGAGGTACAAGCATTGCAGCGTAGCGTGCAAGCTCCCCTGCTCTCCAGTCCAAGACCAGAGGCAGCCATGGATACACAGCGTCCAGTCTCACAAACCACAGCCTAATCTCTGGAAACTCCGACAACTCTCGAGGATCATTCTCATCTTCCCGTACGTAGTTGATCGTAAACCCCACGCTACGTTCCAGCAGCTCCTCCGCCTTCGCCTTCGCCTTCGCCTTCACCGCATCTACAATAAGGCTATGTCATATATAAATATCGTGTTTCACTGTCACTCCAAACAAACATTACTTAATTAATTACCTGATGCGGAGGTTATGCCGGTGGCGGCGTGAAACGGAGACAAATCGAGGCGGCTGATGACGTCGTTGTCGATGACCACCTCGAACCTGCCTTGCTTCGGCGGCATCGGCGGCGGGGCTTTCGCCGCATCTGTCCACCGCAAATTATTATTATATATTATTATTGTAAGACAAACAAATGAAGTAGCGAGATTTGATTACTTACCTTCTTCCTCGAAGAGAGAGAGGTCGTAGTTTCCGGAGGGATTGAATGACACAGAAACGGAAATGGAGATTGGCCTCTGCGATTCAGAGAGGGGAAACGGTGAGTGAGATTTAATTATGGATGGGGAAGAGGAGGTGTGTTTGAGTGGACAAGAAAGTGGATAAAGAGGTCGTATGGAAGCTGCCATTGAGATGCGTTTCTTTTTTTTTTCCTCTCCAACTCTCAACTATAATATTGTCTCTTTTCATTCACTTTTTGTTTTCAATTAGAGAATCAGATGATGGGCCCTGTATTGTTGAGGTCCAATATCATTCTCTTTATAGTTTTTGTTGATGGGCTTTTCACTCCTCCTGTTAGTTTCCCGCCGGCCCAATGTGAGCTCTTCGTTTATTCAATGCTCTATTCTTCCATCCTTATCAACCTAATCTTTGGTCATCAGAAACTGTATAAGATTGTCTGACATGTATAACCTGTCACGCAAGATTTTCCATAAAATGGAATATATATCATGATTCTCTAAAAAATACTAATTATTTTAGTAATTAGATGTACAATAGTATATAAATAGTATCCGTGGGATTTGTGAGTAAGGTTCCTAGTTTCATTCGAGTAGGTTAGAGAAGGAAACTTGGTGGGAGGGCACAAGAATTTGACTTATAAATATATGTTCTTTTGACCTATGTTCTTTTGACCTTGTGTGTCGGTTAAAAAATAATGAAGAAATTTGACATATAAGTATATATATTGACTGAGCCAAATTAAAATGCATCTACTTTAAAGAAATTTGTAAAAGAAGAAGATATTACTAATGAAGTGGCCCCATTCTTAAATGCTGAATTCTACGGAAGCGCAGCTGATCAGTTTATGTAAAACATGCATGTTGATTAATCAAACTGATCTATATATGACCGACGCATGTGTTTTTCTTTATTTATTATGTGAGTCTTCAATGCTACGTACCAAACCTAAATTATTGTGGATAGCTAGCTAGGTAATTTTGTTGCAAAAACAATATTAATATTATTTGAAATTATGGATGTTAACACCCTCAATATAACGAAGATGCCTTAGCGATCAAGAAGGCTCTTGATGGATCGATCATACATAAAGTACATATTTAGAAGTGGCCTTAATTGGTAACAAAAAACTAAATAAATCTCGAGAATTCCTTAGTTTTTCATTACCCCGAGCTCGGGAACTAGACTTATATCGAAATCGCAATATGTATTGAATGCAAATGCACCGATTTGATTAGAGGTGTTACCGAAAAATCATATGAATCAACAGGTTTTAAATGATTTGGTTTTGGTTTACAAAGGTTTCAATGTATAAGATTAGCTAGAGTTCGATCGGTCAGTTTTCAAGTTTTGTCTCCGAAAACTAGTTCGATCACTACAAAAAAACGTGTTTTTACCGGCGAAAACTACCGGCGGCGATTTTGTCGTCGGTAGCTAACGGCGGCACGGCGGCGGCATTCCAGGCGACCCGAACTTTCGAAATTACCGGCCAGTTACCGACGGCAAACTCCCCGCCGTTAACTAGCGACGGCGACGCCGCCGGTAAATTTCGAATATATAATAAAACATTAAATTAACACAATTACCGACGGCGTTTGTGCCGTCGCTAGCTAGCGGCGGCAATTGCCGTCGGTAATGTCGAATATTAGGGCACGCGTAACCTCCTTTTTTCACTTTTGCGCAGAACAGATCCCCCCCACCCCCCGCCGCTTCGCCCCTGCTGCTGCTGCCTGCTGCTTCCACCAGCCGACCACCGCCGCCGACAGCCGCCGTCGAACCCCACCGCCGACCGCCGCCGTGCCAGCCGCCCAGGTATCTCTTTCTCTCTCTCTCTCTCTCTAGATCTCATTTTAATTATATATATATATATATATATAATTTTTAAATTTTGACTTATATTATTTATTTTAGTTCGACGATTTCGTTTCGCCGCTTTCTTCACGACACCCGCCGGAAACCACCACCGTACGCTTCTCTTGTTTAATTATTTATTTAATTATTTATGTATTTATATGTTAATTAAATAGATTTATTTGTTATATATAGTTAATAATTAATTTATAATTGGCTTTGTTTATAAATAAATTATATGAAGCATGAATAATTTTAAATTATATCAATTGAAACATGATTAATTTTAAATTATATTAATCAATTAGTATATGTTGTTAGTTTAATTTTAAATTATGAAGCATGATTAATTTTAATCAATTAGTTTAAGTTGTTTGTTAGAATAATTTATATATGTTGGATAATTTTGTTAAATTAAATGTTAGGTGCTATGTGTTTATGAAATGTTATGTTATTATATATATTGTGGGATAGATTTAATCAATTTCTTAAGGATCTTCTCCCTTTGGGATAGAAATTGATTATTTCTTAAGGATCTTCTCCCAACAAATGATTGTTTTTAATTTAATTACCATGATTTTTATTGCTTTTATTTGTATTGTATTATTGCTTCGACATTGGGGGGCCGGGTAGACCTAGTATAGGCTTAGTAAATTAGGACCACTATGGTCACTATAGTTGCTGGTAGAGTCGAGCACTTGGTAGTTAGGATAGTGGGGTTATGCTGTCGAAATTTTGTTAGATTTCAAGTAATTTATTATATTTTATTTGTTTTTTTCAATTAGAATTTGCAAGAATGAGTGATAATCGTATGTGGATGTACGCGAGATACAATGATCATACTGCATTTGAAACGGGGCTTGAGTTTTTCCTTGAGTGGACGTTCAATCAAACGGCGTACACAGATGGACAAGGTAACATTAGGTGCCCGTGTAAGAAGTGCAAGAATCAAGCGTATTTAGATGTACCTACGGTCAGAAAACATGTTAGTAGGCGTGGATTTGTCCTAAATTACAAAGTTTGGGTTTGTCACGGGGAAGCACCGCTGTATATGCCGAGAGAACATGATATAATGAATGAGGATGATGGATTATACAATAACTACGAAAGGATGGTGCATGACCATGCTGGACCTAGTAATTATCAAGATCCTCCAAATCTGGAGCAGCCGCCCAATAATGACGCTCAATAGATTTATAACATGTTGGATGCAGCAGATACTCCATTGTACGCAGGATGTGACACGTACACACAATTAAGCTGGATGACTCAATTCATGAGCATAAAGACTGAAAGCCACATGTCAGAGAGGACTTACAATCAGATGTCTTCGATGATGAAAGCTGCTTTACCAGAGGGTAACAACTGTCCAGAAGACTTCTATAGTACGAAAAGAAATCTACGTGGTTTGGGTTTGCCAGTAGAGAAGATCGATTGCTGTGTTAATAACTGCATGTTGTATTGGGGGGAAACTAGTGAGCTACATAGTTGTATGTTCTATGACCAATCACGATATAAAGACAGCTTGCGTGCATCTGGGAGTCGCCGAAAGAAACAAGTGCCCGCCAAACAGATGCACTATTTTCCCTTGACGCCCTGATTGCAGAGATTGTTTGCATCTTCTGCGACTGCTGAACACATGCGGTGGCATGCGACCTCCACAGACGATGGGATAATGCGCCACCCGGCCGACTCTCCGGCATGGAAACATTTGAATTCAGTCTTTCCTGGACAATCAGGGCCTCTCTACAGATGGTTTTGCCCCATTTGCACAATCAGGGCGTCAATATTCTTCTTGGCCAGTTATTGTCACGCCGTATAACTTGCCTCCGTGGTTGTGCATGAAAGAACAATTCATGTTCCTCACAGTCCTCGTGCCTGGCCCATCAAACCCAAAGATGAAGTTGGACGTATTCTTACAGCCACTGATACACGAGTTAAAATCTCTGTGGGAGGTTGGTGTGAACACTTACGACATATCGTTGAAGCAAAATTTCCAGATGCGAGCAGCTCTGATATGGACTATCAGTGATTTTCCAGCGTACGCTATGTTGTCTGGGTGGGGTACAGCTGGGAAATTGGCATGTCCACATTGCATGGAGAATACAGAAGCATTCACTTTGCCGTTGAGTGGAAAACAATCGTGGTTTGATAATCATCGGAAGTTCTTACCTCCTAACCATGTGTTTAGGAGAAACAAAACTTCATTCTTGAGGAATAAGACATGTAATGTTGGTTCACCAGAACAAAGATCAGGAATACAAATCTTGAATCAAATCGAGGGGTTAGGCTTCGTGAAGGTTACCGAAGACTTCGATGGCAGGAACACTCAACTCGCCAAATATCAAGATGTAGGGTGGAAAAAGAAAAGCATATTTTGGGATCTACCCTATTGGAGACATCTTTTGATTCGACATAATCTGGATGTCATGCACATTGAGAAAAATGTGTTTGATAACGTGTTTAATACTGTCCTGAATGTGAAGGGGAAGACAAAAGATACAGAAAAATCCAGAAAAGAATTGAACACCTTCTGCAAGCGGAAAGAGTTGAAGAAAGTGGATGGAACCCGAGGGTATCCGAAAGCATGTTATACGCTTGACAGGGAAGAGAAGAAGATCTTACTTCAATGGATCAAGAGTCTTAAGTTTCCTGATGGGTACGTGTCAAATATTAGTAGATGCGTTGACATGAACGCCCTGAAGATGCACAACATGAAAAGTCACGACTGTCACGTGTTCATGCAAATCCTTCTGCCTGTTGCCTTTAAAGAACTTCTTCCTAAGAATGTTTGGGAGGCAATTACAGAGTTAAGTTTCTTCTTCAGAGAATTAACATCCCGCAACGTGGCCATATATGACATGAGAATACTGAGTTCTATTGATACAGACTTCAAGTTAGTTTCTATTGATACAGACTTCAAGTTAGTTTCATTGAACCACACACGAAGATATAAGAAGTATGATCCCTTTGTTTTGGCGAGTCAAATAGTTCAAGTGTTTTACTGTCCCTATCCCAGTACGAACCAATCAAAGAAAAATTGGTGGTCAGCATGCAAAGTCAACGCAAGATCAAAGGTTGAAGTGTCTACTGCAGCATCTACATCAACATTAGATCAACCATTTCAAGAAGAAGTGGTTACTATTATGCCTACTCACACAAGTGTAGGCATTGAACAACCACTTCTTCTTCATCCCCTCGGTGGAGTCGTTGAGATTGAAGATGACGATGAATCAGAATACGATGATCCCCCGTTGACATCTAACGATAGTGATGATAATAGTAGTGATGATTATGAATAAATGTAAATGCACATTTTGGTTGAATTTGATTGCAAATTTGTTATGTTTGTTAGTTACTGTTAATGTTATGTTTGGCTATATATTTGTTAATGTAATTGTATGCAACAGGTATCATGTCTACCCACAGAGGTTTCTTGGGATTTGGGAGGCGATCTGGCGTTAATGCGCCAGAAGCTACAGCAGATACATCTGATGGGTCCGGGACGCAGATTTCTGGGACTCCCGAGACTCCCCAGGCTTCTAGTAGTTCACGGGCTAGAAGGCCTAGGGGCCCTACAGCTGCCGCTATCAGAGAGAGAGAGGTTAAGGCACCTGATGGGAGGACGGTATTTCAGAGGCATCCTACGACTGGGTAAGTGTTTTAGTTTAAATTACTGTTTCTCGTACACCATGATTAAGTGATAAAATTACTTGTACACAGTGTTTTGTTGGAGCCCTCCGGCCTGTCGAAAGCTTGCACGCGCACATTTAAGATGTTTGATAACCCAGGTGGGTACACATGCAAGTTGACGCCCCCAGCGATGAAGGATAAATTTTTTGATGAATTACAGGTACAATTAAATTTATAGTACATATAAATATATCATATTAAATTGTTAAAATGTTTGATATTAAATTAATTATCTTTCTTTCAACAGAAAGAGTTTCTGTGGCAGCCCGGTGATGAGCGTGACGTGAGGAAAATGTGGGTGAAAAACGCCCGCAAAAGGTACTCCGACATGATGAGCGACTACAAGTCAGACCTCAAGCAGTGTACCCGCCAAGGGAGAGAGATGTCTAGACCCGTCTGGATGACTCTCGATTTTTGGACTGGACTCCGGGATTACTGGCATCGTCCCGAGGTTGAGGCTGTTTCAGATCGAGCACGTGCCAACCGGATGTCCGAGCCCGATGGGGAGGGTACAGGGATCAGTAGGCACGTGGGCGGGTCCCAGTCGACTCGTATCCTGCAGCAGTATATGGTATGTAATTAACAAATAATTAAGTATATAAATTAAATTAATATCTTGACTAATATAACTTATTTATCTTATATAAATGCATCTACAGAGCTTGGAGCCTGATACTCCCCAGGATGCACCGAACTATGCCACCTTCCTCCGCCTCCACATGTACGCCGACGGAAGTTATACGTCGGAGAGAGATGCAAGAATTGACGTAAGTGTTTAAGTTTATTCAAATATTTAGTGAATGTATTTATTTTCTAACAATTATGCATTGTTATGTATGAATTAGGCCGAGGTTCATCGACTGGCCGCTGCCACAGGACGACAGGAACGGCTAGATGAGGTGTATTTGGAGGTGGTGCATCCGGATAGGTCACGGATCTACGGCGTCGGGAGTGCCGGGCAGAGTCAGGCTAGTAGGGGGTCTATCCGCAGCACGGGCAGTTCTGCGGTGTCTCAGCATCTTTATGAGACACGGATCACCACGCTGGAGGAGCGATTGGCGGCAGAGCAAGCACAACGCCAACAGATGGAGGAGCGCATGGCGGCAGAGCAAGCACAACGCCAACAGATGGAGGAGCGCATGGCGGCAGAGCAAGCACAACGCCAACAGATGCAGGACCGCATGGCTCAATTGGAGGCGTTTATGAGGATGTATAATGCTCAGCCACCTCCACACCCTGATGCCGATGATGATGATGATGATGATGATGATGATGATGCTTAGAACTTTCCGTCTTTTATTACCATGCTAGACTTATATTTATGTTTTCAAACAAAATTACATTTGCACTTTCTTTTCAAATTTATGTTTTATTGAACTATATATTTCAAGTGTTTTAATTATTAAAACTATATATGTTTTATATATTTATGACAATGATGATGATGATTGCATTTAACATAAACAAATAAATTCAAATCACATTATAATAACCAAATTAAAACACTTTTGGTGTATTAATGTTTAAAAAAAAATTTAATTAATTAATAATTAAATATTTTACCGACGATAAAAATAATGACCGAAACGAACTCGATCACTAATTAACAACATATTTCAGGTATTATCTCCACATATTCAAAGATTATAATTATATGAGTGAGTATATAGCATTTAAATGAATTAATAGATGTAGATATATCAATAATACGAGTGTTCTGTACTGGTGACCACTCGAAAAGAATTTCAAAGTTAAGCGTGCTTGACACAGAGCACAAGCAAGATGGGTGACCCACTGGGAAGTCGGGTCGCCAACTGGGAAGTTCGTCTAAAGTATGCAATACCGTATAAATACGAAAATAAATTGTGGATATACAATATACAAATAAATAAATAAATAAATAAAATAAAATAAAAAAAATAAAATTAAAAACATTACCGTGGGCAAAACGCCGTCGGTAGTTACCGACGGCGTATAGCCCTCGGTAAATACCCGGCCTTCCTCCGGCAAAGAACCACCGGACGGCCGTACCCCGTTACCGACGACGTTATGCCGCCGCCACTTAGCGGCGGTAATCGTCGTCGCTAGTTTTCCGGCAGGGGTCCGCCGGACTCCGGTGGCTCTCCACCGACGGCATAATCGCCCTCGGTAACTAGCGGCGGTGGATGCCGCCGCTAGTTCTCCGGCTTTGCTCCGCCGTTTAACGGCGACAATTCCGGCGGCATCGCCGCCGTTAACTGCCGACGGCGGATATTCGCCGCCGTTATTGTCGTTGCCGACGAACCGTTTAGCGGCGGGATCTTGCCGCCGTTATCGCCGCCGGTAACACTAGTTACCGGCGACCGTCTTTTGTTATCGACGGCATTTCGCCGTCGGTAATCAACGATTTTTTTGTAGTGGATCTTGACGCAAACTAACTGAATCTAGCTATATTTATTTATTATTTGCATGTTTTGACATGAAAAGATCACATTAATTAGGTTTTTTCTTAAAGTCAATTGCACATAAAACACCGAACTTTCATCGAATTCAGATTTTGTATACAAATATTTTTAAAAGGTAACGTGATAATTACCGAACTTTCATCAAATTCTGATTTTTTATACAAACTTCAAAATGTAGTGCGCATGATAATTGAACTATATTAAAACTCTCATTTTGCATACCAATTTTAAAAAGTAGTGTGGTAATTACTGAAGTATTGATTTAATATAATTTTGCTACTAATCGAGATTCCGACCAAATTTACTACTAACATGGCCGAATAATCTAATTTTGTTTCAGGTGGTCTCCTGTGAAACCGGTTTCACCATGAAACCGGTTTCACAGGAATTTTTGTGATTTTGTATATAATTTCGAATAGTGGTTGCGATGTACCATCAAATATGTTGTTTATTGCCCCGTCAATTATATCACATCAATTATTCAGCTAACCATGTCAATATTAAATTTGGCCAAAATCTGGATTGATTGCAAAATCTGATTAAATCAATAGTTCAGTAATTATGAGTCATTCTTATTTGCATGTTTGTATTAAATTCTTAAAATTGGACCTAATATTTTGCCATGGACAATTTGTCATTCTTTTTTTTTCAATTTTTTAAAGAAATTTTGAATGAAAAAAGAAGAAGAAGAAGAAGAAGAAGAAGAAGAAGAAGAAGAAGAAGAAGATATATATATATACGTTTGAATAGGGTCGAAAACCGGAAGCAAGCGAAAGCATGCAAATTTGGAAATAGATGGGGAGAGTGAATGACGATGAAGATGCCGATGATGATCAATCCTAATCCAAGATTCAACCTCTCGAAGCAGAGGTGAGGCCGCTATCAAAAGTGAAGCATAACAACCTTGTCGGACTACTGCCACAAAGCAGGTAAAGAAATTTAATGAATACAATTATTGCACCAAATAATTGTAGGTATAAGTCATTGCAATATCAACATTATTTGAGTTTTCCTTCTTACCCGATTCCCTCAACTGGACATGCTCCCTATAATGCAAATCCTCACATATATGCATGAATATTTGGAATAAATGTTTCAAAAAGAGCAGAAAATTCATCCTCTGCAATACTATACTTTCAACAAAGATTCTGGTCCATGATTCTCCCTTCAGTATATATGTACACATCATTAGCGTTGATTAAAGCAACGTTCACGTAAATAAGTAGTTACGAAATAATATGACTCCCTGCAGGCTTTAATATTTGGTTTCTTTAGGCTTTAGTGACCAAGTTGGTAGAATTCAATTGCATCTATTTATATCATTACTTAATTGGAGGTAGCAACGTGTGATACAACAATCAATTTAATTAATTATGTTTGTGTAATTGTCGTGGCCCTTCCTCAATTTATACCATTAGATTCATGCCTTTGGCACCATACCATTGTGTGTTGACAAATTTTGAGAATGTCGTGCCTACATTTATTAAGTTTACATCATTAATTCATTTTCTTCGTCAAAATCTGACGCCGTTGACGAGCGTATCATATTGCTTGTGATCTATACTAATGAATAAAATAAATAAAGGGCTAATAATAATTTTAAAAATTACCATTCAGTTTGAGCTGTTCACAAATTATTTTCGGATTTACAAATTAACCGATCCAGAATGTCATATATAATCATAAGTAATCCATTTGTCTAGCTTGCCTTATATTCTTTTTTGGTTCTCACTTGATTTGACATATATATTTCTTTTTAAATACGAGCTTATACATTTTTATATTACAATTGTACTTTCTTAAATAACTCTGTCAAAGAAAACTAGGGAGAGGAAGTAATATTTAAATATGAAATGAAATAAAAATTCATCATCGTCTCAAAAAAATTAAATAAAGCTGGTATAATCACATATATCGAAAGCCCATATAAAAATTATGCGCATAATAAGATTAATTTTATTTCTAATTCATTTTGAAACAAACAAAAGTACGAATTGAATTTTATGAATTTTAAAACCTATTCTTTAGGTTCTTCAATTCAAACATGATATCGTGCAACTATACGTGCCGTTTTAGCTAGTTATTCTATATTATCTTGAAATAAAATGAGAAATATACTTTATTCCTTTGATTGGAAACTAAAATTTGTTGCTTATTTAAACGTGGCGTGCCAATTGTCTAATTGTTATAATTGGAAATGATATGATGATTAAAAACGGCGATGCATGCTTTGTAAAATCAAATATAGAATTATATATATTTAATTAATTGAACATGTTACATGTGTCTTTGTACTTCGGGATCGACAAAATAAAACAAATAATAGTAAAATGAGTGTAAGCAAAGACGTAAAACGAATTAAAAGATTTTGATGAATTGAGATTTCAAAGCGAATACAAAAAAGTAAACCTAATCTTAAAGTGATCAATGTATTTAATTTAATTCCTGACAAAAATGTGGAAAAATGGAAGTATGAGTAGACAAGTGAGCGGTTTGGATGTGTTTTTGTTGGCGAAAAGACGTCAACGCAGTGTGAGTCGAGGTCCCAGACGTCGACGTCCACGTGGCACAGGAGCGGGTTTCGCCGTCGGAGGGCCGGTGGCGGTTGGCGGTTGGTGGGATTGTCACCGTCGCATTAGCTTCTCTGACATGCCTGTCGTCGCGCCCTCATTTGCATTCGCTGCAATTTAACTAAATTTGATAGGTTTTATTTTTGAAGTATTTTTTATTAAGACACCTAGTTTTTCAAGAATGGTTTACTTGACCTAATAATGATTTGCAGAATTACAGGTTAATTTTTCAAATGTGATTTATCTAAAATCGTGGGTTTACGTTGTGCCCATCGAATGTAAGCGTTTGCGGGTGGTTCT
The DNA here is from genome assembly GCF_028751815.1 of Salvia miltiorrhiza. Classification (NCBI taxonomy): domain Eukaryota; kingdom Viridiplantae; phylum Streptophyta; class Magnoliopsida; order Lamiales; family Lamiaceae; genus Salvia; species Salvia miltiorrhiza. The sequence continues at coordinate 5,168,988 of NC_080392.1, read as the reverse complement.
CCTAAACTAAACAAAATGTGCATTACTCTTATTTAATCGTCCATTCAATTATATCCAACTTATATATCTCATCAAATTAAACGTCTCCTAATCGTATAAAATACTAATATTTTCTTTTATAACTTGAACATGTATACTTTATATTTTGTAACTCACGACACATCTATATTTATCTAGCTAATACTCTATTTAAACAAACTTAAAATATCTCAAACTAAATGCCACTTAAAACAATATTATATGAGTAATACTATTTAAACAACATTTGGCCGGATAAAAAAATGTAAAATACTTAAAAAAATTAGTTCAAATTTTAAAAATATTTAGTTAGTATTACTCCCCACGATATCATTTTTACTCTTACGATTTTGACCCGTCCACAATATTATTTCCGTTTCTATTTATAGTAATAGGGTCCACATAACATTTTATTTCCCTCCACGCATTTATAGTGCATGGTACCCAAACTCCACTCACACCAATACTCACTATTATCAATTACTATCCACTATTTTCTTAAAACTCGTCCACAATGTGGAAACGATATTTTGTTCAAATAGCAATATTGATTAAATAATTCACCCAACTTTGGGGGTGATAAATAATCACTCAATTGAATTATTAGATGTGTGTCATGATCATCAATCATGAGTTTAATTATGCAAATCAAACACTTGTTAAGATGAATTATTTTATCAATCATACCTTATCACTCAAACCAAAATATATCAAACGTTAATGCCTCCTTAAATTATAAATTATTGCATGAGCTAGCTATTTGAGCCGAACTCATATAAACTTATACTCTCACCCGCAAAAAATATGTCACTTTTGGTGGGCATAGATTTTAATAAAATTTATGGTGATTTTTATGTAATAAATAAATGGTCCCACTATTTTATAAAATGAGTAATTGAGATTGAATTATGGTGTTTTTTTTTTTTTTTTTGTAAATAAGTGGTGTTTGTAAAAATAAAAAAAGATGTGGTACCTTGATCTAAAAAAGAAAATATCATACTTTTGGAGTTTAGGTAGACACAAAAAATAGCAAAATTATCGTACTTTTTGTGTGGACAGAGAAAGTAATAAACTTCCTCCGTCCCACTATAAGTGAGACTATTTTTTTGGGCACAGAAATTAAGAAATGTGTATTTTGTGTATAGGTGAAAAAGTGTTTACAGAGTAAAACTTTTATTCAAAAAGAAAAGAGTCTCACTTATGATGGGACACCCTAAATAGAAAGAGTCTCACTTATAGTGGGACTGGAGAGAGTATATTAAAAAATAGCTAGTTTTTGTCTACACCCGTTATTGATGCTTTTAAGTGACTCGTTGGCCATTTGTCTCACGGATTTGTAGGGCGTACTTCTATGTCTACACCCGTTATTGGATTCGCGAATCGGGATTCTCACTCTTGATCTCAGTCACTCTCCACAGAATGTTTTCCTCCCTGTCTTCTTCCTCACTAAATTCGGCGAGAGAGAGATAATAGATGGCAAGGTGACGGTGAGTTCTGCTGGACGTTGGCCAGGAGAGGCAGGAAAGCAGCGATGCTACTATGGTTACCGCGGCGGCGGCGGTAGTCCTTCGCCGTTGACCGTCTAGTCTAGCCGAGAGAAAGAGAGGGAAAGTTAGGTGAATTTCAGAGGGTGGATTTCTGTGAGGGAGAGAGAGAGAGTGATGGAGCGGCTGAGTGAAATGAGGGAAGTTAGGTGGATTTCTGCGAGGGAGAGAGAGAGAGTGATGGAGCGGCTGAGTGAAATGAGGGAAGAAGAGAAATAGGGTTGGGTTTTGGGCCTGAAATGTTGGACTTGGGCCGGGCCGATTTAATTTATTTCAGATGAAGCCATATTATAATTTTATTAAGTGGGTTGTGCAGATTGTATTAAAATGATTTTCACTAAAGTCATAGTTTAATTAATTATTTTATAGAACAATTTGCATAATAATATCATATTATTATTATGTACATATTTTAAATAAATTATTTATATATATAACACAGACGTATCCTTCACGAATCGTACCCTCTAATTTTTGAAAATCAGTATCCCCGTACCCGAATCGTATCGCTCCCGCACCCGTCCCCTCGCACTTGTGCAACATAGGCGTACTCTTATTGAATTTTGGAGTTGCTAGAGGAGACATGACAACTCCTTTTTAGAAAAAAGAAAAAATATATTTGAGAGACATGTCTAAATGTAAATAAATAGTACTCCATTTTATGATTGAGTGATTGATAAAATGGAACAAATAAATATATGATTGAGTGATGCTTAATGGCATGATTGGCGTTGGGGCGATGGTTAGTCTGAAACTTCGACCCCGGTTTTGTTTTTGACATGGTTGGGTAGTTTGAAGCTCAAAATATGTTTATCTTGTTTTTTTCTTGGATTTTGACAAACACTTTTTTTCTTTCTTAATGTTTTTTCCTTTGATTTTTCTTAAGGCTGCGTTTACTTTGATGGATAAATTTATCCATGGAAAAGGAAGGATAACAAAAATTTATGCCTTGAAATCTCTCATTTCTTTTTCAACATTTGACACAAAAGAGATGATCATCAATTTTCCTTCCTTATTTTCATTTCAAGGATGGATAATATTATCCACTCAAAAATGGATGGATAATATTATCCATCCTTAAAGTGAAAATAAGGAAGAAAAAATGGTGAACATCCCTTTTGTGTCAAATGTTGGAAAAGAAATGAGACATTTTAAGGCATAAATTTTTGTTATCCATCTTTTTCCATGGATAAATTTATTCATCAAAGTAAACGCTAAGAAGATTTTAGTGAAGTCTAACCCTTAGTTTGCTACTTATGCTCTTAAGGGTTCTTTTTATTGCTTTGTCTTTTCTTTTTCCTTCTAATAAAAACTGCATTTTAATAAAAATGGATCAAATAAATATATGCTGAAGTGTATATGAATTAAAAGTTGTATCAAATTTATACAACAAGATCGCATAAAAGGGGAAATAATGCTCTGGTAAACAAACATATTCAATTACATGCATGGCCCCCTCAAAAAAAAAATTACATGCATGGAGAAATCACTACAAGTCTACAAGTACCAAAACAATAAGTTTTGGACTTAAAAAAAATGGCAGATTGTAGTGGGCAAACGACATTAATGCTCCGTAGAGCTTCCAATCTCCCAGTTAACTCCTTTCCTCCAAATTTCTTACTCAATTTTATTCATTAAATTCAACAGGAGATATAAGATAAAAGACCAAACTTTCTTTAATCTTTAGAAAAGCAATTTGTGAGTCTGTAACAAGAGAGTAAAAGGAAATATATCAAATTATCAATTAATTAAAAGAAAGGCAATATGCAGCCATTTTCCAACATTTAAGATCTTCCAAATGATTATACTCCTTAGTCCTTATAAAAGAAAGAGAGAAATAACATACTATGCATGGACAAAAAAAACTCAAATTTATTCAAGATATACAAATGTAACAATATTTAAATTGATACGTAAGAGAATATTACAAATTAATATAGTGGCTATCCTAATAAGCAGGGGCGGAGCCAAGCCCCGAGGAGTAGAGGCCTAGAGGGGCAAATCTACCACCATGTTTTAATTTTTAGTGGGGAAAAATTAAATATTTTTATAATTTTATATATATTATATTTAAAAATAACTAAAAAATCACTTTCTCCATCCCTCAAACATTTTCCTCTCTTTTCATTTTGGTCCGTCCCCAAAATATTTTCTTAATCTACTTTTGGAAATAATTTCACTTTATATTACTCTTATAATCTTGATTTTTTGTGAAACTCTTTCTCCACTCACATACCTAACTTTTATTAAAACTCGTGTCACCCTCTCCTAGGAAGATATTTGAGGGACGGAGGGAGTAAGATGGAGCAATAGCCCCACCACTTCTCCACCATGCATGTAGCTCCGCCGGTGCTAACAAGTTAAAAAAAAAATAGTAAAGTTTTATCCATCGAAGTTTTGACCTATCTTCACAAAAACCAAATTCGTATAATATTTACTGCGGCACACTCTGGTGCATCCGATGTACGGTGTATCGATCCTAATTAAATTCTAATAGTAGTGATTAATATATCTTTTTTAATTAATAAATTTTAATTGAATACTGATAAACCTTAATTAAGGTTGATGCACCATATATACATCTGAATGTACACAAATTTTTGTCGTATTTGATTGGGACGACTTCGGTCAATGCTCTCGAAACTATTCAACTCATACTCACCTTATTGGAATTATAGAATTGAATGCCTTGAGCTTCAACAATAGTTTGTGTTCGTTAAATTAAAGTATATGGGGTTCCTTTGTGAAAGTACGCAGTTCTCATTGAAAGAGACGCAAATTAATTTTAATTTCAAGAAATAAGATCGACTCTATTAAATGCAGTAGGTATAGTCATGTGACTATACTTAGTTCTCTCACTATCGCTAAACAAATTAATCTATGTTTCAATCACACTATATAATTTACCACAAATACAGAGATTTTGTCATGTATTGTCCAATCTTTGTTTGCCATTGAGATTTTATTTCAAATAGTATTTTTTTTCCTCCATCTACTAGAACAATGTCACACATTAGATATTCGTTATATTAAAATAAAAGCTGAAATACTTATTTACGAAATTAGCTTATGATTTTCAAGAAGAGAGACAATCGCCCGGGTGCAAGGACAAGGTATACAGACAAAACATATAAACTTTCCGACATTAATTTTATTTTTTAAAAAAAATTGGGCATTATTACTAAACAAGATGTCTGGTTAGGATGTTTTTAAGTCTTGGATTTTTCTAGTTTCAAGAAAATGGAGCCTTATTCTCTGAGGATGATCGTGTCTTGTTCCCCATTAATTATACTAATGACATGTTTGGAACTCCCATTAAACCACTATTTAATTAAACATCCATCAAAAAGTCCTAATCATTCTTCTATAACACTTTTTAGTAAAAGGAATAACAGTCCAAATTTTAAAAACAATTAATATCATTCCATGCTCAAGAACTAACATGGGCCCTCATGCATTCAATATGTGTATTCATCAGTGTGTGTTTTGTGTGTGTGGATATATTATATATAACCAAGACTTGCTTAAGATCATTCACCACTCTCACTCTAAAGTCACATAGTACTTATTTAGCAACTCGAACAAGTTTCACATTCTTCCTCCTTAAATTTATTCCTCTTCTGTCACCCAAAAGAAGAAGAAGAAGAATTCAGTCTGCATAATGAGGTCGTGGCTGCTGATGTTCTTGCTACTTCTGTCTGTTCTGATTCATGATGCTCAAGGTACGTTCTTGAATACCAATTAATGAGATCATTATTATTTTTTCATCTGATAAATAGAAAAGATACGTATATATAATATATGTTGAGTAGCTTTCTTGTTATTAATATACTTCTTAATTTTGTTTAATTTCTTTGTTCAGGTAGAAGGTTAATTAGTAATAAAGGCTCCGCAGCAGCTGAAGCTGATGATGGGCCACATAGCCTACATGTAAGAAGGATTTTCTTGAATAATCATACAAAATACAATTTGATTAATTATTATGATTATGGGATTTTGTGGATCTAATTAATTAACTTGGATTAATTATTTTCAGCAGGAAAAACTTGCAGAGATGAAGAGCATTGATGAGAGAGAAAGCAAGAAGTGGTCAGGTAAAAGGAAGAGAAAATTACCTAGAGTGAGAAAGGAACCACCCCATCATTGGTTACCAAGAATCCATGAAGATTACTATGGTCCAAGAATGCACAGACCTAAGCACCACTGATAAAAGATCACAATATTTCCAATCTCTCCTAATTTTTCACCAAATATGATAAAAGATCATCATATATATAACCATTCAATTTTTGTAGCCTCCCCTCCATCATGTAGTTCCTTACTTAATTGCTTTGCTCGATCTTAGTTCTAATCATTCCTTTCCATTGTAATGCAACACACTAATTAGAATTTCAAGATATATTTGTTGACTCGAGAATGAGTGAATCTCAAGCATTGGCTTTATCTGATTGATTGCAGGAAGCAATAGGAAACTAACTTTGATCGATATTTCTAGCACTACCACCATTGCTAAGGTTTGGCTAATTACATTACATCTTAACAAAAATAAAATAAATTTATGATTTCAAGAATCATAAAATTTTGAAATAATTAAGAAGACATACATATATGAATTTTTTACCCGGTTGTGTACAGAATGGTGAGATGAAAGCTGAGTTGAAAATAGGAAGGGAAGAACAAATTGCTTCTGTAAATTCGTCGTCGAAAACACAGCAAGGGCAAGAGGGTTTAGACATGGCTGAGATGGATTACACCTTGGCAAGAAGAAAACCGCCAATACACAACTAAGAGTAAGACAAAAACTTTTCCAACTTAAGCAAAAAGGGTGCAGCATTGCTGAAATGCTGCCACTTAGGAACATTCTGTATATAATATATATAGTGTATTCTTATGATCCCAATAATTAATTATTAGATTTTGTGATGATCATTGTGATCAAATTATAAGCACTAGCTACATAGGAAAAAGGTTTTGTTAGCTACGCTTGCTTTTGTAATTTAAAATAATTATAATGCGACAAGTACAGGTTGCCTAAAGCAGCTATGCTTTCATAAATGGTATCTCCTTTTGTTCTTTTGAGTTAGTTTTTTTATCGATGAGCAAAAGGTTTTAACTTTTAAAGATCACATGACGAATTTTAGGTTAAACATGCATTAATCAGTCTGTCACTAAATCAACGTAAACACACACAAAATGAAATAAAATAAAAACGAGAACAAATAAAAGAAATAGATACAACGCAACGGCACCGAAAAGAGTGCAACTCAAGAATTTCACAGGGATCACCTGTTCTAGTACTACTCTCACCAATCACATTTAATTTCGGAGTTATGATGAAATTCCAGTGCATTGGTTTATTTTGATTTGAGAAACATATAATTCGTTTTTAAACCAGGATTTATATATGCTGTATTTTATAGAAATCTAGATAACTTTTTTAGTACGGTACCACACACATATATTATAAGATTTCAATATAGTTAAAATTAATATGACTAGAAATCTAAATGACTTATTTTAGAAATTTAAATGACATAATTAAATGGACTTTAATAGGGGAGGGAACCAGGAATGCTGAGTGGGTGGGTGGGGGTCTAAATTTTTTCAAATTGATTCGAGCCAGTGTCGAAATATTCGACATATATATATAATAATATAATCAAACAAAAAATAAGCCTTATACGAAGTGTGTGTGACATAATGATAGGCGAGTAGTGTGTGTTTACGTATATTGGCCAAGTAGTAAGAGGTTAATACCTAAGGTCAAAAATCTTTGATTTAAATCCTTTATAGTGCGGCCTTTAAATTTTTTTATTTTAATATTGTTAATTTATCAAAAAAAAATAATAGGCAAGTTCATCACTTATATTAAATTAGGCTCCAATAATAAATAAATATCCAGAAACTTCACGGACGCATGTTTTCTGGCAATAACTCAGAATCCGGCCTCTTCCCGGGTTAACTAAAAGCCCATCAAACATAACATACTAAATACATTTAATTAAAAATATAGCAATTAATAATTAAGGATAGTGCTGACCGCAGAAACAATTGTGCTGATGATCTAATGCTTTACATTTATTGATGAACATCAGAATTACAATATAGTATGAGATATATTTATTTTTGCAAGATTCTTGTCTGGTATAATGCATTAAACTTAAGGGCCTCAAACGCATGTATATTCAATTATTCTTTGAATATATACTAGTCATATAATATCTCTTTTTTCGACAAATAATTATAAGGATTTTTTTTTAATTTTTTTTTTGGGTATATATTTGATTTGAAGGGATCTGTTATCATCCTTTGTATTTATTACAAGAACCCCATCTGGGCAAGGGTTTAGGTAAGTTTTGGTTGCACACATTTATTGCAGTTTCGGTGCCCATTCCCTACATGTACGCTCTTCCGCTCGATTAGCATTTGGTCCCATTCATGGACCACACACAACATGATGAGAATTTTCTTCACTACTAGTGGAGTTACGAGTTTGTATTCTTGAGGTTAAATATTTTAAATCAGAATCACATCTGATTTTCAAATGTGGTTTAATCTTTCATGTGGTCTCTTTAATGTGGTACGGCCATTATATACTTTCTCCATCTCTCAAAAGTTTATAATAAGAAAAACGATACGAATTTTAATAAAAATTAGTAAAACGTTATCACAAAAACTTGGGTGGTCCTGATCCGCATCCTAACCCGAACCCACATCTTGATCCAAACCGTGTAAATGACATTATTCGGTTATACAAATGGCACTGCCTAAAATGTTATAGTGTCATTTATATAATCGAATAATGTCAATTATATAGGCAGTGTCATTAGTATAACCGAATAGTGTCATTTACACGGCTAGTGTCATTTGTATAACTGAATAGTATCAATTATAAACAGTGTCATTTACAATGTTATAGTGTCATTTGTATAATCGAATAGTGTCAATTACAGGCAGTGTCATTTGTATTAACCGAATATTGTCAATTATAGACTGTGTTATTTGTATAACCGAATAGTGTCATTTACACGGTTAGTATCATTTGTATAACCGAATAGTGTCATTTACAATGTTATAGTGCTATTTGTACACAGTGACATTTGTATAATCGAATAGTGTTAATTACAGGCAATGTCATTTGTATAATCGAATAGTGTTATTTACACGAATCGGATCGGAATGCGAGTTTGGGTCAAGGTGCGGGTGCAATTCGGTTGCACGGTGCAACCAATTGCACCCAAGACCACCTCAAAAGTTATTTGGTGATGGGGTCATGTATAAAAATAGTGTTTAAAGGATTGTAATTATAAAATTGAATGGTAAGATTATGCATAAAAATACAAAATAATGAGATTGAGGCAAATTTTTTGAGAACATCCAACAAAATTTTTTGAGGATGAAGGGAGCATGAATTAGAGTTTACCCTAATGTATACTTCAGGTTTTACCTGTCATAAAAATTTTCTTAGTTTTGGGCACCATAAAAGTCAGTTGAGGTGTTAAATTATAGATATAATATGAATTTTATGATTTCATTTTTAGTGTGTGATGATTGATTAAAGCATATTTGAGCACTATTCCGTTTCAAATTAGAACTCAAGACTGACGTTGGAGTTCCCATGAAATGCGTGTGGGCCTGAAAAGACTTTTGCATGCACGTTCCAAAGCCCAACTTGTTCTCATTAGTATTCGTATCCATTGGGCTGGAACTAAAGCCCATTTATTACTTTTCGATAGGGACTCTTCTCGGCCCATGTTTTAGGAATGAATCGATCTAGTTCGAGTATATATGTACAAATTTCATTCTCTAGCACAGAAACTATTATATTATTCCCAAATATTTGAATACTTCTCAAGGGATAAAACATAAGAAGAAGCGAGGAATTCAAATTTCATCAAGATCTTAGATTAATATTATGCATGTTTATTGGATAGCAACATAGAAAAACATAAACAAGTAGCTAAAAGGGAAAAGGACTACTAAAATAAATATTCCAAATAAGAGCTTCTAACCATCAAAACTCATATACCAATAAAGTGGGCAATTTTATTCTTTTTACCCTTAATTATTGTACGAAAATTAAAACTCAAAAGGTAGAGAATTTACATTGAGAACATGGTAAGATGAGAAGTTTGGCATCATTTTTTTTATGGGATTATAAATATGGAGCACTTATTCAGTAACAATATTCGTATCCAAATGCATAAATATTTGTTCGAAAATGGGATAAGTATGTGGAGATATTATGATTTTGATCCTAAGTGATTGGACAAAGTCATCATCCCATGGGCCTTCAATAATAGTATTAGCATTAGGTACAAGTACAAGACAACTATAAAGATTCCTCTGTATATATGATAGATGGAGATTGATGTGACGCCCGGGGACGAAGTGCGGAGTGATCGCCGGTGCAAAAGAGGCACGGACAAGGAGCGGCTCCGGTTAAGACTTCCAAGCGGAGGGGCGCAGGGATGAACCGAAACACACCCGAACGAGAGGGATTCCAAGAATATGCAGGTATGGGACTGCATATTCGAGGAGAGCTTAAGTGATTTGATAGGTGCTACTCATATCAACAAGATGCATCTTCTTTTCTGGTGCCTATACGAAAGAAACTCCAAGGTTAAGCGTGCTTGGCTTGGAGCAATTTCGGGATGGGTGACCCCCTGGGAAGTTTCTCAGGGAGCGTGCGAGTGAGGACAAAACACGCTAGAAAAGACTCGTGTTGGTCTGTGGGGACAGCCGTCAACTCTGGAGCCGGGCTGTCACAATTGATGTATGTTGGGTTTCATAATTGTGGTGGGTTATGACTTTGGAAAAGACTAAAATCAAAAGGTGGGTTTCATTTCCGATCCAAAAATTTGTCTGTATTTTAAAGATAACTATGTGTTATTGCGTGGTTCTGTTTTCAATATGTTAGTGGTAGAATTTAATTGTAAATTTGTAACAATTGATTAATTTGAATACTAATGCATACTTATCGAATTTAATTAAACGTGCAGATAAAAATATGAACAAACTTGGGAATTTAAAGGGAAATTTTTAAATCTACAACTTTTCTTTAGTATAATATACCCCCCCCCCCCCAAAAAAAAAAACACACCAAAAAAGGACATTTGAATTCGAATGGGCACTCTTTATTCCTTCCTTGCCCTTCTTGTTTTGAGAAAATCTATTTCAAGGTCGTTTTCTATAGTAGCTTTTTGCATGGGTTATCAACTTTTCTTTAACATTTGAAATTATTGCGGACGAAATCCTCAAAGAAACAAATAAGCTTGGGAAAAGTCTTAACGAAATATTTATATTAATTAATAATGAACGTGGTTGTACATTTCTAATTAGTCCTTAATCATTTAAATATTTCGTTAAAGGTCTCATCATAACCATAAAACTATAAATTATTGGTTACATGCTCTAAGCCCGTCGATCTATATATCTATGGAACATTGAGTTATTATTGTAAATTTATTTCTGTAAATTACATTTTTCGGTTCTTATCTTCAAATTTTATATAAAACACACAAAATGTTATCTTTACCTTCAAAAACTTTACATTTTCTTTATTGTTTTCTGGGTTAACAGTGTTTTATGTCCCGAACTTTCAGTGTTTTCCACAAAATGCCCCGAACTTTCATTTTCTTCTAAAAATCCCTGAACTTTCAATTTTCTTTTTTTCCATAAAATGTCCTGCTATACAAATTTCGATGACGAAAAGATGATAAAAAAACCCCGAACTTTCAGCATTTTTCAACAATATTGGTGGTTCCCAATATGGTTTTACAACAATGGCAGTCTCCAAAATATTTTTTTCGGCGAGATAATTTATCTTTTTGTCACCGAATTTTGTATATTGGGATATTTTATGGAAAAAACTAAAAGTTCAGGGTTTTTTAGGAGAAAATGAAAGTTCAGAATATTTTGTGAAAAATGCGGAAAGTTTTAGACATAAAACAATATTAACCCTTGGTTTCTTATCATGTCTGTACTTTCATTCCTAGTTTCACTCAGCCCTTTTTATTACATTCTTTTTTTTTGTCCTTTTTATTACATTCATTCATTCCTAGTTTCGTCAAGGCTAGGACTTGATAAGTATAAGAACTTTGTAAAATTGTTGAAAAACGACTCAATTAATTAACGAAACCAAATTAGTAAGTTGAGGGCTAAAAAATGTTCTTGATTTATTGAATATTATAAGCAGATTGTTCCATCTTATTAGAGCATCCGCATTGAGATTACATGATAGCTTACTTGATAAGAGGGGACCACACTGAGTAAGGAGGCCGCATTGGGATTACATGATAGCCTATTTGATTTTTTAATTTTGATTTTTATGCTTTTCATTTAATTTTAATTGCTCAAATTTAAATAACACATTTTACTAATAATTAAAATTTCATTAAAATAAATTTCCTAAAAATTACATTAAAAAAAACTTAAAAACATAATAAAATTACATCAAGGCAATCAAAACTGCCACATTCGGTTGATTTTGAAATTTTGATTTTTTTTATATATATATTTTTAAATATGACGCGTGTAGAACACGTGCCGAATTTTGAAGCATATCAGCATACACGATAGAACGTGTAGTCTTCGTGTAAGGGAAGACTGCAACGCCTTATACGATCTCCCCTCTACTTGAGTAGAGAGGATCGTGTAATGCGTTGCGGATGCTCTTAAGCAATTTGTCACTGCATGCCAAAAATAGTTGCAATAGCAAACATGACTTTCCACGGCATAACAAATGAACGCTCTTTTGGCCTAACTTTATTCGAAATGCAAAAAGAGCAAGCCTTAGTCATATCATGCATAAAAAGGAATATTCTCATTAAATTAAATATATGAACGGTGGAAAATATATTGCTGCTAGATTTAGTGCACAAGTTGTGCAGCTGTTTCCTTCAACTTACTCAATTTCTTGCCAAAAGACTAAAATTATTAATCCCTCAAAAGGGCACAGCATTATATTACATATTTTAGGAAACTTTCCAAAATTATCCCAACATGAATCATTTGATATATCACTAGCCACACTTTCATCTTCAAAGCAATCTAATTAATGTGTGGTATCCATTCGCTTGAAACTAGACCGCATTCTTTGCGGTGATCATACTTTTGATGGTCAATTTTGATGAAATTTACAATTCATGCATGATGTATATTATTATTATTATTATTATTATTATTATTATTATTGATAAATTTTAGTTATTTTGAATTTAGAAGTAAATTTATGATTCTACTAGTGGGTGTCTAGAAGTTGCTAGAGTGGCCAAATCAACTCCATCATAATTAGACAAAGCATAATGATCCGTAATTAGATTAGTGTTTCTTAGTCAGTTTCGACTTAATTTATCTAGTTATATTGGACTACGGGAGAAAGAGTTTCTACCTGATCTTGTTCATATATGTATATAATTAATATATTTGACACACAATATTTGCTTATATTATATCCCACGTTTATTTACTCATATGAGCACACATCGACCTATTGCATGTTTGTATTTTGGCATTTTTTTTATTTTAGTTTTTTGCATTATTTAAAAACGCCTTTAATTGTAGCCACAACAATTTATAATTTACAAAGGTAGATTCAAATTCAAAGAGACAGAGTTTCACTTTCCATAACTCTGAGTTCGATTAATTAATTCATACATCAACTTAAACTGGCATAAACATAAACATATACGTGTATACTAATATATCAAAATCAACAGAGAAAATATTTTTTTTGGTCAGAAAAAAATGCTTTAATAGAAGGAGAAACAGTTTTTGGTACCTCCCGTACCAGCTGTTTCTCCTTCTATTAAAGCATTTTTTTCTGACCAAAAAAAAAAAACAGAGAAAATATTGTCGTGATTAAATAATTGTAATTAAATAGAGGGATCAAATTAAGTTACGGCTACAACTACAAAGAGCTATATAAGTTATTTAGAAGTATTAACACATATATATATGATTAATTTAAATTTGGGTAGTGATAAATTTACATAATATGTACATACATAATTGGGATATTATAGTCATTTTCTATTATAGGCAATTAATAAATTTTTAACTTAAATAATATTTTACATATTTATCCTTACACGGTAATTAAGGAATACAATATTTCCAATTCAACTTTTATTGTATACTGTAATTAAGGAATACAATATTTTACTTAAACGATGATTAAGAAAATCAATATTTAGCTTAAATTCTATACGTCTCAATAAAAAGTTTTTAAAAGTCTATATTGTATCCTTAATAATAATAGATATTATTTCATATTTTATTTGACTTTATAATATAAATTGTGTATATTTTGTTAGGGCATAAATTGTGTGTATGTTTTGTGTGTGTATAAACGTACAAATAATATATATATATATATATAGATACAAACACATAAATTTTAAATTGTTATAATTTATTTAATTTAAATTCAAATTTTACATATCATATAGTATAATTTAAAGATTTCATTGCAATAAGTAATTTCATATAGTTACATAAACTTTTATGAATAAAATAACACGAGAAAGAATCAAATTATACGAAAATGGAAAAGAAATAGAGAATACATATGCTATGATTTTTTAAGGGTAAATATCATGAAAACCCCTGAACTATACTCACTTTATCAAAAATACCCTGAAACTTTTGAAATGTTCTATAAACCCTCAAACTATTAGGTTTTTATCAAATATATCATGCATCTATTTTTCGATTACCAGAAATGTGACGTGGTTCGCCGGATGCCACAATGTAATTTATATTCTATTTTTTTTAAATGACACAGAAAAAACGACTTCGTTCGTACCATATTCTATCGTGTTTATCCATAATTATAGGTGATTAGCGTGAATTTCAAACACGATAGGAGTGAATTTTAAATTTCAGAGTGATTTTTTTAAAATGATATGGTACGAAACGACATCGTTTTTGCCATTGCATTTTAAAAAAATAGAATATAAATTATATTGTGGCATCCGGCGAGCCACATCACATTTTTGGTGACCGAAAAATAGATGCTGGACATATTTGATAAAAACCTGATAGTTTGAGGGTTTAGAGAACATTTTGAAAGTTTTAGGGTATTTTTGATAAAGCGAGTATACTTTAGGGATTTTTATGATATTTACCCATTTTTTAATTTGAAAATGTGTGTGTGTCAGGTCACAGGTGTTGGACATGAGGCGAACCTTGATAGGTGTAGTGCATAGAGGGGGTGTCAGGTATGAGGTGAACCGTGTAGGGTTTCGAGTGATTATATACTATATATTATACTCCCTCCGTCCCATTAATCAAGTCTCCTTGCTTTTGGACACGGGAATTTAGGAAAGCTAAAGTAGATGTAAAAATAGTAGGGACCACATAATTAGTGTATTAGTTAATGTTATTTTATTTCATAATTAGATGCAAAAATTCTCACACACGCAGATCTTCTCTCTCTTCTCTCTTCTCTCTATTCTCGCCCTTCTCAGTTCTCTCTTGCAATTCTCTCTCTTCTCGCTTGCAAAACTCACACACGCAGATCTTCTCTCTTGCAAAACTCACACACACAGACCTTTGGCAGAACATAGACATACATAAATGCATCCTCCACCACAAAAATCAAAGATACATAAATTTTTCATCCCAAAAATCAAAGATACACAGTCCGGACGGACTGTAAGAGAGGCAGCAACGGTTCCGCCTGAATCAGCAGAGAGCTAGGGCTCATTCCGAAAGGGGGAAACTCGCCTGTGCATTTCGGTGAGAGAGTAAGAGGTAGAGTGAGCGACGATCTCGACGGTCCTTCTGAGAAGAGAGCAGACGACACGAGCTGGCCACTGCTCGCCGGAAATCGAAAGCAGTAGCAATGATTTTGATGAGAGCGTTAGGGCTCATTTCGAAAGGGAAAACCAGGGCACGATATGAGAAAGGAATTGGAATTGAGAGAAAAGAGAGAGAGAAGAGCAGATGTGGCGGGGAAGCAGCGCCGGTGACCGGCGTGACGGCGACCTCGCCGGTCTTCCAGATGCGGCGGCTTTCTCAAAGTGGGAGAGAGGAATTGAAGAGAGAGTGAGGAGAATGAAGGCTGCGTGAGTTCAAGGAAATTTGGGTGCACTAATTCCAAATGGTGGTGAAAGAAGATGACGAGAGAGAGAAGAGAGAAGTGAGGAGAGAGAGAGAGAGAGGAGGGGTAGGTGGGTTGGTTTGTGAGAGGAGAGAGAATACCTAATTAATTGAACTAATTGTATTGTAATTTATGCCAAAAAAGGAAAGGAGACTTGAATATTGGGACGGCCCAAAAAGGAATAGGAGACTTGAATATTGGGACGGAGGGAGTAATACTTACTTTTATATTCTCAAAGAATTAAGAAGAAAAGTAAAATAAAGAAAAATAATAATATTTACTTAAATAAAACAAAATATGGGAAAAAGAAAAATGAAAAACAAATATTAGAAAAATACTTTGATTCAAACTTTTGAATTTTATAGTTTCTATTATGATTTCGGAGTTGGAACTTTGGAACCGTGGAATCATCTTTTTTAGCATGTATTATTGTGCGAGCTTCGTATTATTTAAAATATTGTCTTAGAAATTTTATCCTTCAAAATTATGAATCAAATTGAATATTCGATTTGATTTAAATATTCGTAAATTAAATACAAATCGCAAATAAGATTCGAAAGATATTTGAATATCGATTCGAAAATGTAAATATTTAACTAATACAAATCGAGTACATTGATATCTAATTTGATTTATTTATATCACTAGGTGAACATGTGACATTGTTCTCACAATTTATAGCCATTTTCTTTTAATTTTATAAATTGTAAATTTAATTTCACTGATCTCTTATAATTTGTATAGGTATAGTTTTATAATGTAATTGAACAATGACGTCAATATATAACGTTGTTCGTAAAAATACCTTCTTGCATCATCTCGTTATGTGTGTTGTGCATGTTATCTCCATGCGTATTTTCTGAATTCAAATTGAAATTTGGATTGTTGTTCGCTTCATACTCCGTAAAAGATGCATCACCTTCATCGTCGGTTTCAAATATTTCATACAATTTATCATTAACGTTGCCATCAATGTTGCTCGAATTTTTTCAAAAACATATATTTATGTGACTTTATTGTGTAGCTATAATCTTATAAGAATTTGGAAGAAAAAAAATGACGCCACTTGCAAGGAAATTGTTAGATGTTTTGAAGATTTTTAAAGAATATTTTATTTGCTATAATTTTTAAAAATGAAGCCAAGCAATCTATTTTTAAAAAATAGTCTTAAAATTTGATAGATGTTTTGATTTTTTTAAAATAATATTTTATTTCCTATAATTAAGAAAAAGTGACTACTCACACGAATTTGTTAAATATGTTTTACATATGCTTAAAGAGTGTTTTATTTCATATGAATATTTGAGAAAAGGGGCCATGCTCACACTAGCTAAATGTTTTAAAGTTTTTCAGAGAATGTTTTATTTCTAATTATTTGTTAATTCAAAGTTATAAATGGAAGTTTAAAAAGTGACGCTCACACTTGCAATGATTTGTTAATTCACTAATTTGATAGAAGTTTAAAAGAATATTTATTTCCTAAATTTACAATGTAGAAATAGAATAGAATCATATAATGTTACCACTTCCAAAAATATGTAATAAGGGCAAATTAGTCATCACATAATTTAATTAATAAAAACCCGATTTTAAGAAAAAATCGGTCCGATCCGATTCAAAATTGGAGGGTATTATGTATATACATGTTACGTAGGCAAATCTTTTCCCTTTAAATTTAGATCCCAATTGATTGGACAAGACGAAGCCACGTTTAAAGTTGCGTCAATTGCTTTCGTAACCAGTCATCAACTCGCAAAAGGATTCATTTTAGCAAATCCAATTTAAACCATGCATTTTCATTTTAATGTTCAACAATTTGCCGCTCCACTTTATAAAATAAAATAAAACAAAATAAAATGTCATTTCAATATTTCGAGGGTGTGAGAGTGTAGTAATTCTCTTCCTTTTTCTTTTTTTTTGAGATAAGTAATTCTCTTCCTCTCCTTCTAATTGGTGGCCGCGCAAAATAGCATCCCCGTGCGCATAACGGCACCTTGTCGGGCCAAATCAATCTATTTAATTAAGGTCCAATCTATTTAATTTAATCTATTTAATATCGTGTTATTTTTAATTCGGGTTAATCAAAATATTTTATTTTGAAATAAAAATTTTCAATTATAATACTAAACTTTTAACTTCTGAGGTAGTCCGTCATGACTCACGCCCACAAAGTTACAGTTATTCTTTTCATTTGTGAGTATTTTTTTCTCAATTAAAACATTTCACCTCATTTTTTATATATAAAAATAACTGTTCCAGTAAAAGAAATATAAAAATAAGTGCTTAATTTTCATGTCATGAAGATTAGTGAAATAAAGTTATTTAATTTATTAATTATTGAAAAAAATCAAAACACGTTTCACAAGCATCAAAATTTTATTATCGAATTAAAAAGTAAAGTAATTAAATTTGTCAACTAAGAAACAAGAAAAATATATGTTAATCAGCCACATCCATTCAGTATCCAGGCCATTCTTATCGTGCTCGGGTTATTTTTAATTCAAGTCAATCAATCGTTCTTTTTTTATGCCAAATTTGAATATTTTTTTTTACCTTAATCCTCCTTTCTGTCGATCTATTCAAATCAATCCATTAATTTCAGATCAATTCATTTTTTAATTTTTTTTAAAACTAATTTTAGATTAATTCATTAATTTCGAGCTAAATTGATGTTCCTGATTCTAACTTGTGTGTTTTTATTTCTAGTTTCTTCTTTCCTCTTCTTTTTTTTTTTTGGAATTTACGATGCTTCAAGGTGTTGCGTAGAACCTTCTTTGGAATTTACGATGCTTCAAGGTGTTGCGTATTGAGGTTCTTTGCCACGATAATTACACATTTGCATAGATATCTGTATTCCCAGAAATATGATTTTTATTAAGGTAGAACTACAGCTTGTGGGCCTGGCCTCTCTAATGACTTTTTATACTTGATTTTATTTTATTTCACCCAAGTCATTTAATATAAGCACTATCGTCAAATCAGAGAAATGAGTATTGAAGTGTCCACGTTGGATTGAAGATGGTGGCATGAGCCACTTTATATAGTGAGGCAACCATCTCCCTTATAAAGCCTTTTAAGGGAGGAATGTGCCCAATATCCATTTCTAACATGGTATCAGAGCCAACCCAATCCAATGATAAGCCCCCCAATATCGTTGTTAATAGATGGTGTTTGAGATAGTTCACGCTGCGCATGCGGGGGTGTATTGAAGTGTTCCACATTAGATTGGAGATGATGGCATAAGTCACTTTATATGGTAAGACATTAAGGGAGGAATAGGCCTCATATCCATTTCTAACAATGAGAGAATCGATTTCACTAATCAAGACTCGCCAAATATATGTACAACCAAATGTTTAAAATAAAACAATTAATAAACTATAGGCTACAGAGTGACATCCGCGTACAAAAAAGATACATTATAAAATAATTTTTGGCTTATGTGTGAAACGTGACTCGATCTTGCAATTCAAGATCTTTATCAGTTCACCACCACAAGAGATTTAGAGAGAGAGAGAGAGCGTGTTACCTAAAAAAGTTGGGAATAGATTTTTTTTCAAAAGAGTGACAAAGATATTAGATAGTTGGTGTTTGATTTCCACCTTTCGAATATTTTTTTTATAAAAGAAATATAAAGATATTAGATAATTTGTGTTTGATTTTACATCTATTTTCGCAAAAGCCCAAAAGAGAAATCTGATGTCATTGTCTTTGCATCATATTCATTACATACACACATATACGCGTGTGCCTTGTCCTTCACGACGACGATTTGTTATTTTACTTAACAGTCGTGGCACAATTATTACCAATTAAATATTTATGTATGATCCATGTAATTTCACACTAAAACGGTTGCTTTCATACCAAAAACAAACGATATCATTATCATACATAAATTGTGATTTTATTTTCTTTCTTTACTTAGTATTAGTATTAACTATAGTTAGTTGGAAGCTTTGCTTTATACCATGTCTCCATTTCAATCTTCGGATCAATGATCGTAACTCGTAAGCTTACAGTCAAACTCGACGGTACTTATATCTAATAATAAATAGATTCGACATGACTCTATATAGAAATTTGCGCATTTTCACAAATTTAAAACATGAACAAATTTGGTATGTGAAAATTGTTGAAAATTTAGTAATAAATAGCTAATAAAACTACAATTAATTATGGTAATCTGTTGGTATTTGTCGAGATTATTTGGTAGATTTGGAATCTAAATTTTGAGTACATAAATTTAATATATTTATAAATTTATTTTTGAATCGGGATGAATGAGCTATTAATGACTAAAGTTTGCTACTTAAAATATGAAAAATGTGATTATCTTAAATTGAAAAAATGTACTCTCAAACTATTTATAAGTGTTATTACATTAGAAGAAGAGAACAATCAAGTGGGTCTTTTTATTAGCTATTTTATGATTAGTCCAATTGCCTATACGTAGATGGTACAAGTCTGAGCACATGCAAGGCTGCAATGGACGTTTTGAGGCGCACTTTACACTTCGCACTGTGTAACTATTCAAGTTCAAACATATATTTTCTAACACAAATTATAAGAAAGGAAGAAGAAAATATTTTTTCTCCCTTGTCAAAACGACATTATTTTTATATGTGACTAATTTTAAAAAAAGTAAAAATAGTAATTTTTTCATTGGTAGGGAGAAAACACGAAGAAAGAAAAAAGGAATGGCAGTGAATACGAAAGGAGCAATCGAGAACGAACTATATTAAAAGATGTCATGTACAAATTTATGTATTTTTTCTAATTGTAATACTCCCTCCGTCCCAAACGAAATGTCCTATTTCTTTTCGGCACGGAGATTAAGAAATGTGTATAAAGTAGATAAAGTGGGTTGGTGGAAATTATTTAAATATTAAGTATAGAGAGAGAGTGTATTGCCAAAAAAAGGAAACAAGACATTTCGTTTGGGACAACCCAAAAAGAAAAACAGGACATTTCGTTTGGGACGGAGGGAGTAATATTATTCCATGGGTGTGTTTACTTTGAGATATAAGGGATGGATAAGCTACATTTATCACCTTATACTTCGTTTGTTTTGATGTATAAAAAAATGCAGACACGTTATAATTTTTCGGGCAGCCCCTTATCTCTTGGAAAATGAATAATTTTATACTTAAAAGATGGTGGTATAATTTTATACCAACTTATAAAGAATGGATAAATATATATTATCCTTTAAACCAAATAAAATATAACAAATATGGTCCTCACTTTAAGTGATAAATTTAAACCTCATTATATCCCTTCATTTAAAGGGATGAAAAGCAAACACACTCTATGTATATATATAATACACAAGCTTACATGCTTACATATGCAAATGGTATACGTGCCTATATATGATTTGGTCTCGAGATACATTACCTACTAATGTGATAAAGGAATAAATGAATTAGTAAGTATTATATACAACGAGTTTTTCTATATATCATAATATCAATCCAACCACCTATAACTTTTTAGAAGTTTTAACATACTTCAGCAAATGTGATTAATGATATTTTTGCGACAATATAAGGGTTTTTTAAATTTTTTGAGGGAGTGATACTACTCCCTTTGTCCCACGAATCTTGACACGTTTGATTTCGGCACGGGAATTGTAGATTAGTGTTTTAAGTGTGTAGTTAATAAAGTATAAAAGTGATAAAGTATGAGAGAGAATGTAATAAAAGTTAGTACTATAAAATATGAGAGAGAATGTAATAAAAGTGATAAAGTAGGAGAGAGAATGTAATAAATATTACTTATTGAAAATGTGTCAAGATTCGTGGGACGGCCCAGAAAAAAATACGTGTCAAGATTCGTAGGACGACCCAAAAAAATACTACGTGTCAAGATTCGTGGGACGGATGAAGTATAAGTTACAAACATAATTGTACAAAAAGAGTTTTCATAAATTTGGACATACCACACCTAAAATTAATTAATTAAATAGAAAAAGCAAGGTTGACAGCTAAAGCACAGAGCGTCCATCGCCCAACCAACTTGTCGATAATTTTCATAACTAGCCACTAGGTTTTCAAGATTGCTAGTTGTCAATAAAATTAATTACATATTGTCTATTGGGATAATTTAGGAGTAAAATTGCGATTAATATTTAAATTTTACTAGTACATTTTAAATTGAGCTTTTTGATAAAGTTTAATTATCTGTGCGGATCTCTAAAAATATAATAATACAAAATTAGGTATAACATATTTCGATCTTATTGGTTAGTGGGCAGCTAGAAAAGTTTAAGCTAGCTTTTATTTTCATAAAAAAAAAAAACTAAAACAATAAAAAATCAACTCTAATATATGCAATTAACCACGAGCATTGTAGTTCAGTGGTAGTTCTTTCGTTTTTAAATGTGATCGATCATGATAATTGATACGAATCCATCAAACCTTATTTTCAAACTCAAAAAGAAAAACATATGCAGTTAACTAATTGGGATCCAAAATACATCAAAATATCGAATAGCGAGTGTCTTATATGAAGACCATCTCATCATTAAATGTCTAAATTTAGATCAAAAGTTAAAATACATACCTTATGATAATATATGTGACCAAAAATTAGAATCTTGTTTTGTCTCGTAGTATCACAATTTTTTATTTATTAAAATAGACCTAATGAAATAGTTGACAATTTGAAAAAGATCCGAGATAAAATGCCCGCTTCCTTTATTGACCCCTACTTTGGATCTTGGTAAGGACAATCTAAAGTTGTATATAGCATAAAGTCATATTTAAACATAGAGAGCTCGTTTGGTATGAATAATTAGCCCACGTTTGGAGGTTGGAAAGGGAATCAAGTAATTGAATTCATTACTTGTTGTTTGGTTTGAGTAATGAGATAATCATTACTCTTACTTAAGGGTAATCCAATCACTCAATTTGTTACCCCTTAAAGTAGAGGAAAAACAAAAGAAAGGAAATCCCTTACTAATGATTCATTTTCATTGTTAAACCAAACACTCAATAAAAGTAATGGTTATTGTTATCATTCCACTCCTTTATTTGATTCAATTCTCTTTCCATTCATCTACTTGAACCAAACGAGCACTTATAATGTATAGTATACCCATGACACACTAATATCTTATTTAATAAGAAATAATACGAAATACACGATTCTTTATAAATTAAATGTCCGAAAATATTATACTAATTTGAGAACTCTGTATACCACCTGCAGATGTGGTATACGTAATACAAATCTTAATGGCTCGTTTGCTACGTGGTATGAGATAATGTGTGATATATTTTAAGTGAGATGTCTATTAATTTATTAGACATCAATATCGTATTTGGTAAGATATACTATAAAAGATGTGCTACGCTATCACACCTCTCAGGTGTGATACAAAATTCAAAAGATATAGGAGTAGATAATAAATAACATGACATTAATTTATAAAGAAACTTAATTTTTGAAGCAAACAATATATTAAGGTGTTATAGGTATCTGTTGTGCCCAAAAATATTGCTTCTAACGGAAAGCTAAAAGAATGCAAGAATGGTGTGAAAATATAGAAAACTTTGTATTGTGTAATGCTAAAGATTGTAAACAATTGAGAGATTGTGAGTGGTGAGTTTACAATGAGATTTTACATGCATTGATAGGCTAAAGCACTAAGAATTTTAGTAGGAGTAGGACTCCCTTTGGACTTATAATAGGACTATGATTCTTCATGCGATCTTCGTTTTCATGGCAATCTTGTTTTTCATCGGATATGTGAGAATATTCAAGATAGGGCCGAATTCGGCAAATCAGAGCTGCAGTGTGGTAAAGAGCGCCGCCTTTGGTGAATCAGCCTTAATTTTCCGATTTTTAAGGAATGCGTATTTTTGTCCTCATCAGTATCTATCTCACATCTATACATATATAAAAGCTGGTCCATCTAGCAAAAAAAATTTCCCGCTCTTTTACTCAATCTATTTTTGGAAAGTTGATTTATATTTAGAAAGTTCACTAATTCATAGGATGATATATATATAAGTTGCGGGGCCCACTTGCTACAATCTATACAGTGCTCTTTTATATCATGAAATTTATAGTTTTGTGAAAAATATCCTTTATTTTTGTGAATTTATATTTTTTTAGATAAATTTATATAAATATCCAATATTTAAAATTGAAAGTCACCAATATTTTTCAGTGTGAATTTATATAAAATTTGAAATATATATATATATATATATTGTGAATTTACCCGTGTGAATTTAAATATCCAATATTTAAAATTTAAAATCACCAATAGTAAATTTATGAATTTATACTTAGAATTTATATTTTTTGAAAAATATCCTTTTCTTGTGAATTTATATATTTTTAGATAAATTTATATTGAAATATCCAATATAAATTTATAATTTTGTGAAAAATTATCAATTTCAATTAAATCTTTTGTGAAAAACATCTAATATTTAAAATTCATAATATAAATACATATAAATTGCATGTGATCTTGTAGTCATTTGCAAAAGTGAATATTATTTTTCATTTACACGCAATTTTTTACTATAGATTGTTTTTCAATTGAAGAGAATAAAAACTTATTTACGAACTCTAGCAATATCTCATATTAATTCTTATGGATTTACACGCTAAACAAAGGGATTGGTATGCATGATCAATGGGATTTTTTGTATGATCTTCACGGCTAGACGATGAAGAAGCCTTATTTCAAGGTATGCATGGCGTCAAATTTGTGGGAGAGAGAGAGAGAGAGAGAGAGAGAGAGAGAGGTGATAGAGTGAAATGTGTAATTTGACAACATTCCTTATATATCTCCAAAAATGCAGCAACTTTTTATTATATCAAACCAAAATCAACTCCATTATCAAAGCATCTCATTTAATATAATATATTAAATATATAAGTTTCATATATATCTCCCATGAAATGTGCATCCCCATGGCCTATATAAACTAACTTTTCGTGTTAAAATTTTACTTACACTCCTTTCTCATTTTGATATTCATCACTTCTCTAATCACAAGCATGCCGACCATGTGGTCTATAGTAAAAAACTTGCAACCAAATAATGCCAGATCTACAATTAAAATGAGACTTGTGCGTGCATACAACCGCTCATCTCAAAGCACCAACAATGAGTGTATTTTTCATGATCGTGAGGTAAAAATTCTCTATTCACTAAACTATTATGTATTTAAGCATTTTTGCAACATTATTATGTTTTTCTAATTTAGTTGTTTTTTTTTTAATATAGTGTGACCACATCCATGCTACACTTGATCGCACGTTGATCCCCAAGTTCAAACATATCTTGAAAGAAGACAGTGTTTATGCCATAAAAAAAAATTGGTGATGCAATGATTCCAACAAAAAGTATAGAACAACGACAAATGTCTACTATATTAAATTTATTAATAGTAGTCATATAGTTGAAATTTATGAAGAAGGTTTTCCACGCCAACTATTTAACTTTAAAAGTTTTGAAGAAGTGGCCTCCATTGCAATGACAATATGCTATTTGGTAATGTGTTTATTTCATTATTTCCTTATACATGCATATTCAATTGATAAACTCAAAATTCATATTTTTATAAACTCAACATTTTGATATATCTACATTATTGGTATGCATTTATATATGTAGATGTAATTGGTGTGGTTTATCACAAAGTAGTTAAACTGTACTTTGCAATGATGGAAGACAAGTTGAAGGGGTCTGAAATCTTGATATATAATGAAGACAAAGTAGAATGTTCGTCTACTACAAATGTTGTATATAAAGAAATTTTCCAAAATTTATAATAATAAGATGAGAAGTTTCCAATTGTCTTTTCATGTATTATTATTTTTACTATTGATTTTTATGTAATTAAAAATGATAGTCTTAAATATATTTTAGTAGTAATATAATTGGTATAACAATTGTATAATAAAATATTTTTAAAACTCATTTATTTTAGAGATTATACAAAAATGTCTTCGAGAATATGTTACAATAAAACTTTAACAACATATGTAATCCCGTGCATCGCACGGGTAAAACACTAGTTTATCATACATAGCAAACGAGGACTAATTATAATTATTAGTATTAACTTAATATAATTTTAATATATCATACCAAAAAATATATTAAATTTTACAAATATTTTAATGCATTTTATCAAATATAATATTAATATGACATATAATAAAAGACATCTCAATCAAACATATCACACCTTATCTTATACCGCGTATCAGCCCTTAGTAATTATAGTACCATCTATATATGGCATTGGAAATTACATCATACCATTTAATAATTATTTACGTGATGTTAGAGTACTC
Organism: Salvia miltiorrhiza; assembly: GCF_028751815.1. Taxonomy (NCBI): domain Eukaryota; kingdom Viridiplantae; phylum Streptophyta; class Magnoliopsida; order Lamiales; family Lamiaceae; genus Salvia; species Salvia miltiorrhiza. The sequence goes on along the minus strand of NC_080392.1, from coordinate 5,142,990 downwards.
GCCGAAAAGAAAAATCTCAACCCCAACCTGACAAAAGAGGAAAAAAAAATTATGTATGTATGTATTGGCTCAATGATAAAATAATTAATATATAAAGATAAAAATTTTAAATTTAAGTTCATCGTTACATAATCTTTAAAATTTTATGTATTCAAAAGAAAGATTATGGAAAGATATAGTTACCCTAAAAAAATATTAAACCATTCAACTAATATTGTGTTTTTAGGTAGATATAATTTTATAACAAGTAAAATTAAAAAGTTTGAATAATATGATTTGCTACAGATTACATGAAAGAAAGAAATCCAAATAAAAGCAACCCAGACTCCAAAAAGTGATGTTATACAACTACATTATTGCTAAATCTAAATTAGTCAAATAGATTAAAAAAAATGTTATTTTAAAAATAAAAAGTAGCTATTTTACTATATTATCCATATTATAGCTATTTTTATTTAAAGAGTCGGTCTCTTGTAAGATCAAGTGTATGGAAAAGATGGGTTGGCTCGAGATTGGGGCAGGTGCAAGGTTGCTCTATGGGTGGCCCATAAAAATAATTACTGTATTTCTTTTTTGAAGCCACCATAAAAGTAATTATTGTTATAAAAAAAAAGATAATGTACTTTTCTCCATGTCGATTATTACTTTTCATCACAATAATAATTACTTTGAATAATTCATATTTTTCAACCAATCCAAATTGGCAGAGCAGTGGAGGGCACAGGAGTAGAACGAAGGGCACGGTGACAGGTGTACTTATTTTAATTAAGTAATTATTATTGTAATAAAAAGTAATTATTGATATAAAGAAATGTAACGTTTCAAAAACATTACTTTTTTCATATCGATTATTACTTTTCATCACAACAATAATTACTTTGAATTATCCGGTTCAGACCCACGACCCGAGCCCAGATCCACCCTGACCTGTGCCCAGACCCGTTCCCTAACCTCAATTTGACCCGTCTCACTTATATATACGCTATGATTATCAAAGGATCTCTCCCCACCAATCGAAGGATGATTCTATCTCATGGAATGGATCAAGTTCTGAAAACTTTTTAACAAAAGAGATGTATTTATTTCTTCACAGAGACCCAATGATGGTTGTTAATATCCCGACAACCTTCAAGCACATTTGGATGAAATGCATCCCTGGAAAGTGTCATCTTTCTTCTGGAAAACCCTGCTCGATAGAATCTCTACGAGAAAGAATTTGATGAAGAGAAGAGTTAGCCTCGAGAACAATGATTACAGTTGCCCCTCTGCTCCTTCCAAGTGGAGTCTTTCGAACACATTTTGCTTCAGTGTTCGCTTTCTGGTATGGATTGAAAAAAAAAATCTGTAGTTAGCTTAGATTACCCTTCATTCGTTCATCTTCAATCTTGGATCACTTCTATGAGTTTGTTGAGAAGAGTGGGAACAAGATGGAAAAGAAGTTATTCAACTGTATCTGACAGTGTGCATGTTGGATGATCTGAAAAGTTAAAAACGAGAGAATCTTCACACATAAAACTCCTGATATTTGGTGGCTAGTATCATTTTTTGCATATGGAGATGGATTAAGGCGATGAGTCCCAATAATTTTGGCTACACATCACATGAATGGGCTACCAATCCAATTAGATATTTCTCGGCCAAAGTCCTTTAATTTCCCCATGTCTTCCTGTGTTGTTTTTCCTTTTTGTACTGTTTTGGTGTATCGTGTGATGGTGTTGTTATTTCTTTTTGTTACTGTGTTGGTACTGTTTTGGTGTTTTCGATTGAGTATTCTCCTGTACTCACTTCTTTAATAAAATTCTTTTACTTAAAGAAAAAGGAATTATAAAAAATAGCTATAATATAAATAATATAATAAATTTTTTTTAAGAAAAATAAATCGAAACAACCACCCAAATTTATCACAAGCATGCTTTTCACAAGCACTAATACAAAAATCTGTAGTCTCCCCCACTCCACCCCAACACACGCACACACATGGTATCTCTCTCTCTCTCTCGCCCCCTCCCCCTTCCACAAAATAAAAAAGCTATACAACCGAAATCCCAACTTACTCTACAGCATACCTCTCTCTCTCTCTCTCTCTCTCTCTCTCTCTCTCTCTCTCTCTCTCTTCATAGCATAAACAACATATTCTGCGAATCTTCTCTCGCCCAATCCAATCCAGTGCCTCATCACTACTGGTAGCCATAGTTTCCCCTCAAATATTCTCAACCTCCCAGGAAAGTGCAGAGAAAAAAGAAAGACGCAGAGACCCTTGTAGTTGACCATAAAAATATCATACAAAATGTGTGTTCAAGATGCAGAGCAAGTTAGTGAGGGAATGGAAGATATGGGTCTTCCAAATGATGATGATGTGAGCGAGGGAAGCGTGAAGTCTATGCAGCCATCGCATTCTGAAGCTGACGCCAAGGAAAATCGAGATAACAAGAATCTATCCCCTGCAGCTGATTCTGTTGCAGCTGCCACAATCTCCTTCCCGGTAGGTAAAATTTGTTGCAGCTGGCTCTGTTATGCGCATCTCTCTCTCTCTAGGGTGTGCTCTTTTTGAGGTTTTAATTTGGTTTTATTTGGTCATGTAGAGAAGGTAGTAGTGTGCGCTTTCTGCAATTTCGGGTAGTTTCAAGTTTGAATGGAAAAAAAAGAGAGAAACGAAGAAGATTTGCTTTTCTCTTTTTGGTATTGGTTAATTTCTTCTGTGATGTTCTTTGCAACGGTGAAGCTATTCGAATTGAGGGAATTGCTGTTTCATTTACTGTAGAGAAGATTGCGATTTCTGGGTATTGGTAAATAGTTAGGTCGTTTTATTTGGGGGATGGGGATAGGGGCGTTAAATCAACTAGTAAATATCACGTCTAAGATTTGAGCTCATTGTGACCTTTTGCTTTTCATAATTATTGCGATTGCTATTCTAGATACAATAAAATTTACCTCACAAATTGATTTAAATGCTTTTGTTTGTTTGAAACTTTGCCTCTCTTAGCCAATCTCATCTTCACACGTGAATTATTGTAGCCTGTTTCTGTCTAGTGAATATTCTTGACTTCAAATGTTATTGAAGCGCACATATAATTTTCTGAGTTGAAAAATGAAGATTAGATGTATTTTCCTTTTCCGGTCCTTATGTGAAACGAAATTATTCATGTCGTGCAGTAGAAAGAATGAAACTTTAGCCTCATTCATGCCATGTGCAACATCGGGATCTGTTTCAAGCATCCAAAAATCCTAGTAACTAAGTATGAAATTTAATCTTCTCTGTTTTTTTCTCCATTGGAGCTTTAGTTCTAGGCTGTTTTATCTCTGGATACTGACATATATTTTGAGGATTGCTTGTCTTAATTTCATGCGAACGGATATTTTCTTTTTGAGCAATTTAGTGAATATGGAGTAGTAGTTTATCCTTCATCCTTTTCGTGTTTCGCTGAAGGCTTACTGTGCTCTCACTTGGCTTAGCATTGACATTGTGCTGAAGACTGAACTTGAACATTTTTCATCAATCTAGAATCTATGGGCCTCAAATAACCTAGACACTGCTTTCCAGCGTGTTGTTCCATTATCAAGAAATGGACATCTGTTGAGATCTGTTATCCGGGACACACACACACACACACACACATCTTATGTATTCCAAAAAAAATTAGGTGGTAATGCTTCCTTTTATTAACACCAGCTAAATGGTGGTGGGCCGGGGATTGGTTTGACAGCCTTTTGGATTTTATCTCATATGATCATTGAACCTTGTATACCTAATTTACTTATCTATCCTTAGAAGTTAAAATAAGTAAGGATATTATAGGCATATCAAAATTTGTAAAAAAGCACACTTTTATAATAGTAATAGATATAGTAATAAGCTGAAGTGTGGAAGTTCAGTATTAAGTTTTTCCTAGAGTATTGGACTATGATGGTATTCGAGAAATGTTTAGGAACAGTAAAATGTTGATTTCTGCTTTGCTGGATTTGTTCTTTAAGCACACCATCTTCAGTAGTTCCTCATATCCTCCCTCATATTTTCCTTCACAGCTGGAAAGCATTTCCGAAGAATCAGCTATCTCAGACAAAACACAGATAGTATTAAACAATTTTCTGCCCGCCCTACGGTCTGGGGAGTGGTCCGACATTGGAGGCAGGCCAGATATGGAGGACACTCATGTTTGTATTCCCGACTTAGCTATGAATTTTGGTTGTGCTGCACGTGGTGACGAAGCCATGTCCTTCTATGGTGTAAGTACTTTAATTTGTCTTTAAGCATATTTGCATTTGGACTCGATATAGGACAATTAGACATGTGAATACTTTGTGACATTCGTTCAAATCTGATCAATAAGTACTTTTTAGATTTTCTTAACTCATGGCTATGGTATATGGCAGTCTGTGTTGTTGAATTGTGCTTTAGCATGTTCACAGATCTCCTGCATGTAGCAATTTATACACTGCCAGATTTCTCCTGCAGTACTTATATGGTTACTTGTGCTTCCTTAAATTATGAATTTTTTTTTTCATGAATGAACATATAATTCGAAAGATCGGGTGACCGTGGACTCAGAACTGAAGACCTTTGGACATAGGCATTAACTCCTCTACCACTAGACCAACACATTTCTTATTGAAGATTTGTGTCATTTCCATTTGGTCTACAAAGTCATACATGTATTTTTTAATTGAACGCGTACCTTTTAATTCGACATATTATCTTATTTGAGAGGAGTTACACTTCTCTATCATTCTTAGAGATAACATGCTAGCCAGAACTACTCCGAATTCAAGATAGAATTTATATCATCCAACGATATGGCATAAATCAGATCATCAGTGTGACAAAATAAAACAATTCCATATCTCTTTTTTGGCTTACATGTTGGTTGGATTTGTGGCAGGTGTTTGACGGACATGGTGGGAAGGGTGCAGCTCAGTTTGCACGGGACCACTTGCCAAGAATTATTGTCGAGGATGCTGATTTCCCGTTGGAACTCGAGAAAGTGGTTACAAGATCTTTCATGGAGGCTGATGCTGCATTTGCAAAGTCTTGCTCTGTTGAGTCCACGCTGTCATCAGGCACAACTGCACTAACTGCAATGATCCATGGCAGGTAAAAGAGCCGTTGACTGTCGTTCTTTGTATTAGCAACTGCATTTGAAATCCCTAGAATCGATTTTTTGCATTTGCTAAATATGGCATAGTTCTGAACAGGTCATTGCTAGTAGCAAATGCTGGAGATTGTAGAGCTGTTTTATCTCGATGTGGAGTTGCTGTCGAGATGTCAGAAGATCACAGGCCTTGCTGTGCAAGCGAAAGGAGGAGGATTGAATCAGTAGGCGGGTACGTAGATGATGGTTATCTAAACGGTCAGTTGGGAGTGACCCGAGCTTTAGGCAACTGGCACATCAAAGGACTGAAGGAAGGGGAAAGAGGCGGACCTCTGAGCGCAGAACCGGAACTGAGGTTAACAACACTCACAAAGGAAGACGAATTCTTGATAATTGGAAGCGATGGAATATGGGACGTCTTCATGAGCCAGAACGCAGTAGACTTCGCCAGGAGGCGGCTCCAAGAGCACAACAATGTGAAGCTGTGCTGCAAAGACATAGTAAACGAAGCCAAGAAGCGAGGGGCTACTGATAATTTGACAGTAGTGATGGTTTGTTTTCACTCAGAACCACCGCCTCCGGTTGTCGTTCAAAGGCCTAGAGTTCGAAGGTGCATCTCTGCGGAAGGGCTTCAAAACCTCAAATTCCTGCTTCAAGGCTAGAGCAGAGCTGCAATAAATTTGCCAACATTGATCCATTTCTTCTTACAGGTAAAACAAGTTATTAATTATTATAATAATTTGATGTTGTGAGCAACTTGTATATATGCCTATTGATACCCCATTCTTCCTTCGTAAGCTTCCATTTCGTTGTCGATTGGTTGCGTAATCGGGGAATAAATCACGAGATTATTGTTGTATGTTGTTGGAAGAAACAGGACCATATATGTGTACATAAACACAAACAGTGTATAAACTATATGGCCATTTTTCTGATTTATTAATCATTTTAAGCACATCTCAATTGAATGCATGAAATGGGATGATTGATGTATCATGACAAAAATGTAAATATGCATTACAGATCTCACACTGCCCTACACCAATTCTTGCCAAACTATGGGAAGGGCTGAATGTTTATGTATTCATATCTCCAAAATCAGATCTCTGCATGCTTCTGTAAAATACATTTCCTAACTATACCTATAAATGCACACAAAGAATGAAGCTACAGTCAGCTATCAATACTAAGGGAGAAAAAAATAATTAAAAATACAAATGTGAAACAAGGCCATGAGATCACCTATCAATTATGCTGAGCCATAGCCATCTACCTTCATTCAGCTTTCCTTTAATTTCATTTCTGACTACGCGAATCAACAAACACGCAGCACAAGAAATCGAAACAATAAGCATGAAGAAAACGCTGTTCCATCCTCTAGTCGAAATATATCCAGCCAGAAGAGGACCGAGAGCAGCACCTACAGAACCGGTGCCATCTATGATTGCTGTAACAGTAGCTAATGCACGGGCACTCCCACTTATCATGCTCTGGGTGCCAAGATCAGCAGCGACTGCGGTTGTTATTAGCGAGTAGGGTCCATTTACGAGTAAGCCAGATGCAAACATTAGTGCAATGTTTGTGAACATCGATATACTTCCATAAAGACGGTAAGAAATAAGGGTTGGGATGGATAGCAATAAAAATATAACTGAAGTAGCACCACGGGCCTCAATCATGTCGGATATGTAACCTGCTGAAATTCCACCAAAAACTCCTCCAATATCAAAGATTGTCGAAAGAATCCCAGCTGTTTTATGAGACATATGCACTCCAGCAACAGCTGCAGTTTACAAGAATAAACAGAAGCATGATGAGTGGGCAATTTTTTGCAGAAAGATAAGCTCAATACTGAGAATATTTCAATGTAAATACACATTGGCAACTTCAGTAAGAAAAAAAAATAATGCACAGTCAGGGATTTTACAGAACTCATTATAAGAACAATTTCTTGCATGAGATTTGAATAAAGATTATATACTTAGGTAAGTCGGTTTGTAACTATGCATTAACGGCCTCCAAACACATAAATCCATCAGAAAACCAGTTTGAAATTGATCTTTGGAAGATACTATAATATTAGCTGAGAACAAGAAAGATATAAGACTATCCTGAAAATATTCATACAGAAGAGTTTAAAATTGAACATCAAAACAAAATATTTAGGCACTGCAATAGCTTTTCAACTACAAGTTTAGTACTAGTATATCTGAAAGAATGATCCTAAACATTCCATTAGCTTTTCAGGACTAAAGGAAATTAGAAGCTTCTAAGACATGTTCCACAAAAAATCTAAGCAGTCAAACTTGAAGTTTACACCCAAATGAAGTAAAATGGCAATCACATCATTTGAGCATGTTGAAAACTACTTTCAATAACCATTAAATATGCAATACACACTCTCCTATCTAACAGGGAAATAAAAAAAAGATCAATTATTACCTGTGTTCCTAATGTAAAAGGGCAACCAATACAAGAATGTGTAAGCCACAAGCTTAGAGAAGAACAAGCAAAATGCAAAAGATGCCACATTTGGCAGCCTCCATGCATCCAAGAAACCTATAGCAACCAAACCCTCACCATCCTCGGTTCCCATCAGATCCCCGTTCTCGACTTTCCCCGACTCAACCAACGCCACGCCCTCAACATTCGACTCTGCATCCTCTCCAGACACCTCAAACCCAATGTTTTCAGGATGCACGACAAGAAACAAGTAGACGAAAACCGCCACAACCATTATCAGAAACCCCGGTAGGAGAAACGACCAGCCCCATCCGAAGCCCAGCACCGACGAAGCAATTACAGAGCCAATAATGTTACCCACAGAGGTATGAGAATTCCAAACCCCCATGATCAACCCTCTCTTCGCCTTACCGAACCAGTTCCCCACAACCGCCACCACGCACGGCCACCCTATCGATTGAAACAACCCACACAACAGTTGAATCGTCACAAATGCGCTAAAAGAGTGCAAATCAAGAAAATACCCCAACCCAAATAGCATCACGAAGATGCCGCTCCCCACCATCCCAAGAGTTAACAGAATTCTCAGATCAACCGTGTCGCCCAAATGACCCGCGAAATACATGCCAATGGCGTAGGCCAATAGGAACGAGAGATCCAGCTCACCGAGACGGTGCGGGCCGTCCGGGCCGTCGAACGGGGCCCACCCGGTTCCATTCGAGGCGGATCGAGATGGATCGTGATCGGAAACCGGAGAGGGGGCGGCATTTGAGGTTAGGGTTTGATTAACTGGGGCTGAGAAAACCGCTTTAACTATGCTGGGGGGTTTGCGGGAAGCATGGAAAGCAGCGTAGGCGGCGAATGTGAGGAGGAGGACGAGAAACTGATGGAATTTGCGGGTTCTTTCTGCGGCGGCGACGCTGGGGAACAATCTGAGGCCTGGCGGCGGTTGTGGCGGTGGAGAAGGGGTTATGGTCTTGAGCTGCATCATACTGTAATGAAAGCGTTTTCTTCTATTAATGGACTGCGTGTTTAGCACCAGAAATCACGTTTTTGAACACCTATTTAGGAAAATCGGTTCTTGATTTGTTTGGTTGATCTACATTTATTTGGTCTGAATCAGTTGAAAATTCATCGAGTTTCAACTTCATGAATTGATTTTTTCAATTCGGTGCTGTCGTAGACATTAAGATTTGGCCCTTGAATAGTCAAGGAGCTCTGTGAAATGATTTATTTTCGTTAACTTAAGAACAAATTGCACATGATTACACCAGTACACCACATTTGTATGATATCTGATTAGATTTAGGGCTAATAATCAATTTATAATCAAATCGATTTTTCGATTAAAAGAACGATAACACTCTTGTCTATTCCACCAATTTGTTATTTATGCTAGAACAAAAAAAATACTTATATAAAAACATGAAATTATATATATTTTGAAATAAAAAGAACATTTTAATTTTAATTTTTAAAATTAAATATATCGATCGGTTACCGATTAATTTAGAGAATTTGATAACCGAAAATTGAATCGAATCGATGAAAATCAATTCACAAATTAATTGAAAATTCGATTTAATTATGGTTATAATCGAACCCGTTTTACCATCCTTATTTCTAATATCGTTAAATTAGAATTGACGTGGTTGTCAAAAAACAGTTCGCATGTGAAAAAGCGCTAAAAGTTGCAATAACTTGTTTTACATGTTTTTTTGCTTTTCTTTATAAAGTAAAATTTGCAGACACTATCAAGTATTTGGTGGTTAATCTATGGGCTATTTTTTCCCAATAATAATTAATAACTTGGATATATTTAAAGGAGCTTTCTCTCTATGAAACAACATGAAAAATGGAGCCTTTATCGCTAGCACAGACCATCTTTCCAGTTCAACAACTCCATCACAACAACTCTCCAAAATATACATACAAAAAATATTTTGTATGTATATGTATATATATGAACAATGAAAACATATATAATATGCCCACACATGAATCCACCATAATTCAAATTCTTCTCTTTGTATCTCCTCCTCGGGAGAGAGGGATACCGTGAGGAATAAGCCGCGGATGGGCTTAGGCGCCAGCCATCGGGGCGGCTCAGCCCCTTCTCATCGGGCCGAGCCGTTGCGAAGCCGGCGCCCCTCGATCAGACGCACCATCTCCTCATTCCTCTTGTGTGGCGCCTCCCCATCCTCCTCCCACAGTGGTATAGACGTACATATATTGTTGATGCGGCCGTTTGATGCTTTCAGCATCTTTTCTTTGCTTTTACTTAAATGATCTATCATGAATTTTCGCATTTTTATAAACTGTCGAGTGTATGGAGTCGATCTCATCTCATGAGGTGAGATTTCTGTTGTTAAACTGCCCTTTGAAGCTTTTGATTACTCCACTTTGTGAATGTTGGATGAATGTGCTCTGCCGATATAGGATTACCAGATTGGATTGTTGTTGGCTTATCAAGATAATAATAATGTGAATTTGTTAAATGGGATATAGGTCCGACATTAAAAAATTTGGAATTGCAAACCATGTTTTCTTCGCTACCACGTTGAGGAATTTCACTTGTGATTAAACTGCTTTGAATTGCTAATTCCAATACAAGACTTACATAAATACTGAGAATTTGCTCATTCGCATCTGATTATTGTTCAGTAAAAATTTTATGCTCTCATGGTTAATTCGGCATCTGATAGGACAGGTGTAAAAGTTAATTCTATGTGATGCATTTTGTCTTTCTGTAGATGGAGGATTTTCCAGCTGGAGTATTGATGACTCCAGCAGAAAATGGTGATGGGGAGAGGTTGAAGGACAAAAAGAAAGGTTCTGATCTCCCCCTGAGTAGGAGAGTTGCTCCGGTCGACATCAGGGTCTCATCTGGAAGATGCATGACTGGAGACGAGCTCGCAGCACTTGAGACAGTCCCAGGCAACGTAGGGCTTGAAGATAAAGGGAAATACTTGTATGAAAGTGAGAGTATGATTTCTTGTCAATCCACGGCTGATTCTAGCAACGATGACGCTGCAAGTACTCCTTGCATTGTTCAGCCATCTCCAGATTGTATCTCTGCCAGTGAAATAGCTGATTTTGATGCTGCGAACAGCATCATAAGCAGAGATTCTTCTCAGATTTTTGATCCATTGAGCGATCCGGATCATCTTCCTTCTCATTGTTATGGAGAGTCTTCTCTAGATGAAGTTTCAGCAGGAAACGACATTGCTGAAGCTATTGATTCTTATTCTGAAGATAGTTCTTCTTTTTTTCATGATTCACCTGCGGCTTTGCACTTAATGCAAGATGATAATCTAAGGGTGGTGATGCCTTCGACTGCAGAATTTATAGTATTAGGAAGAGAACAAGACAGGCAACCGGGGGCTCTATGTCAGGGAGATTTAATGAGTGTATCCTCAAGCAGTTTAACGAGTGCATCCTCAAATAGTCATGATATAAGGAATTATACATCATTTTCATTTTCAAGAAATACCGTCTTTTCAACAGATGGATCTAATTTCTCGAGATCTCCAGATGGCTCGCATCATGATTTTAGCACAGATTTCTTTAGCGACAGCCTTCAAGGAAGTTTCACATCTCTTGGAAGTGGAATCCATGGAAGTAGTGAGCTGGGATGGAACTCCAGATCTGAGGTACTAGTCTTGTAATTTATTGAATGTTTTATTCCAATTTATGATACAATTCTGCTTCACTCTTTAAGAATTAGGAATACGATGCAATGGATCGTCTTCTTTCTCTATTCCACCCCAAGTATCTTGTCCATCACACACACAACTGAGTCATGTAACTCCTTATACATGTCTGTGAATATTTATTCATATATATGCATGAATAATTTCTTATCTGTTGATATGCATTAATCATAGTTTGCTTGTAATGCATTAGCTTCCTCTGTTTCCTATTTCATAGGGGTTATGATCGGGGTCCTGTTCATTTGGACCTCTAATGGTAGTTAATAGTTTCTTGTTGTGTACAGTTCTGGGAAAGATTCCATGGTAGTATCGATACAACTGATACTCCGACTGATGTCTGCCCTAGAAGGATACATGCTGGTAGCTCATGCTTATGCCGATCTGGTTTATCAGCAGAGGAGCCTAGCTCACGAGCTATTTCTCGAATAGTTTTGCTTGCTCAAACATTGTTTGAGGTAATCTTCTGGATGAGACAGTTGAAGCTGTAATATTTATATTTTGGTATGTAATATATCTGGCTGCTTAGGTGAAGGGAGATAGTTGATATTGAGAGTAACTAGAAAGTTGGAAGGGGAAGGCGACAGTTGATAACCCTTTTTGTCAGAATGCATAGTTTTCCTTAAGATTTTTGGGGTTGTGATTGCATATTTCTTTTTTACCTCATATCTGCAGTTCATATTCTTATGAATTTTTTTATTGTTGTGGTTTATTATGTGCACTATTCAGGTCCTTGACCAAATACACCAGCAGCCTATGTCGGTTTCCTTGTCTATGATCTCACGTCCAGCTCCAGAATTCAGTTGTTGCCGCAGTTGCCAGTGAAGATTCATGGGAAGGAAAAGATACCAGAATGTGAAGAAGATATTTCACAGTAAGTTTGTAGTCTTACCTTTGGACAACCAAAGTAATTGATAAGATGAGCTATCAATGCAAATGCTACCTGCTTTGAAAGATCACTTTAGTTTCTTTCCATTCGTCCCGTAAGTGTAACCATGTGATGCAGGTGTCACATTTGCCTGGGTGCCTATGAGGAGGGCGACAAGATACGAGTACTTCCATGTCAACACGAGTATCACATGTCATGTGTGGATAAATGGCTCAAAGAGGTTCATGGGTAAGTAGTCATGCTACCATTTTGCCCTTTTTTGTGTGTGTGTGTGTCAATTATAACAGACTTTGTGCCGCTCGCTGCCTTGTAGCGTCTGCCCACTCTGCCGAGGAGATGTATGTAAAGGCGTCACGGAAGCAAACCTAGACATCATTCCTCATTAACTCATCTTATTTGTGGTTAGATAAATAATGAAGTCTTTGTGAGGTGAAGATTTCTGGGAATTACACATACTTAGCCTCTTGTTGAATGTGAAGGAAAGTTGACGGTAAATGTTGGCATGCTGAAATATTAATATTACAGTTATTTTCCAAGGCGATGTATTTTGATCTTCAAACTTTATTTGAGAAAGAAAAGGTTGATATAATCAATCTGCAATTGAAGCAACAAACTCCTCAATATTTTGATCCGATGTGCCTCCTGCACCAACTGCCTCTCTAGCTAATCTTTTCCATGTCTCTGCACTTGTTCTCATCTCTCCCCTTTCTTCACTTTCCATCACATGCTTCACACAACGAACTATCTCTTCTTCCCTCACTATCCCTTTCCGATCGGGGCGAGCCCGGATCCCCATCCTCCACACGTCCGCCACCAACTTAGAGTTGGTGGTTTGGTCGCTCCACTGCGGCACTCCCAAGCTCAACGCCTCGAGCGTGGAGTTCCAGCTGCAGTGCGTGACAAAGCACCCCACCGTCCCGTCCGCCAACACTTCCAACTGCGGGCACCACTGCACCACCAACCCTTTAACTATTGGCTCAAGCCCTCCGCCAATTCCTCCATCTGCTCCGCTCCCAACTCCGCCATACTACCAAACGACACGTAAACAACGGATCTCGGAGCACATCTCCCAAGCCAATCCAAACTTCTTAGCAACATCGAGGCACCATGGGATGAGGGGGTCGTCGATCACGCAGTCGACGGCCCGCCCTGAGTTCGTGTGCGATCCACGAACTCCTGCAGGTCGCCTCGCCACCCGTCGGAGATCGTCTCCACAGAAATGGAACCAAATGAAAATTCCTGCATGCTCTTGAACGTGTAGCGTGTGACGACCAATGTGATTTTCACTCCTTTTTGTGCTAAGCGTTTAGAGAATTGGAACATCGGTGGCTAGTATTTGATACTATAAAATATCATAGAACCTGAGAATATTGGTTACGGTGTTGAATGTGAGACTAAAACATATAGTTTTTCTCCATAGATGATAAAACAGGGGATATTTAATTTTGACTTAGGCTTAAGTTGCAGATTAGTATGAGGTTTGTTCAACTGCTACATTAACTATTGGCCAAAGCAAACTCTTATTGGTACAAATTTGACTAGAGCCTTTATTAGTGATTGCTTATGCATATTTAGTATATGTACATGAGTGTAATCAAACTGAGTCGTGCTTACTTAAGTTTGTTTTGTTTAATATCGAGTCGAATTTCGAATTTTTCTTATCGAATATTTCGAAGCTCACAAGATAAATCGAGTCTATACGAACTTTCTAAATTTATATTTATATTCAAAATATTGATTATTTTCTTTTAAAAATAAATTATTTCATTCAAAAGAACAAATACATGAATTATTTTCTTATGACAAATAGAGTTAATTAGAGATTTGATACAATTATTAATAATTATAGTAGATAAATATAAGATGTACCTACTAATGAATTATTTTTACAAGCTGGATCATTTAACGAACTTGTTCACAGACTAATAATTTGAATACTATCAAATTTAAATTTAGTTTGTTTATTTATTGAACTTCACTGAACGAATTTGAATAAGATTTTTTCGAACCGAACTCCAAATAGTTTACGAATGACTTGATTTGTTTACAATCCTATATATACAATATATAATGTTGCACAAATTTACAATAGAAGACCTTAAATGGTATACTCGAGCTGCATCGTCGCTAGCTCGAGCTCGAATTGGTAGCAAGTTGAAGCTCAAACTCAGACTCAATTATTCATTAAAAAGAAATCTAAAAGATTATAATACCTATTTTTATTTAATTAAAATATCATTCATTTACCATTAATTAATTTGTAAATGTGTAAACAAACATGTTAGGGTAATTGTAAGTGCCTCAAGCACAGTACACGGCTGACAAGCCTAGAGCTCAAATATGACTCGACTAATCTCAAGCTAATTTCAATTTTTCTTCAAACTTCGAAGACACTCAAACAATTAACCTTGGCTAGTAAAAAAGAACAAGGTATTGATTCTACAGGTTCAATCGCATTGCTCATTTGAAAAAAAAAAAAAAAAACATACAAAAGAAAACAACATGCACATTAATTGAGATTATAAATAATCACAAAAACTTAAGTACAACCGATTGTACCGTACAATCAGGTTGCACCCTGACCCGTATCTTGACCCAAACCCGCATTTTAATCTGAACCTGTATCCTGACCCAAATCGTGTAAATGACATTGTTCGATTATACAAATGACACGGTCTATAATTGGCACTATACAGTTATACAAATGATATTGTCTATAATTAACACTATTCGATCATACAAATGATACTGCATATAAATGACACTATAACTTTTAAATTAAATTAAATTTTGGAATTAAAATTGGAGAATTTGAGAACCAATTCCTCCCAGCCTCCTCTCACCCTCTCGACCAGACGGCTATCGGCGAAGAGCGCCGACGCCGCCCCTGCTCCAGCGAGCAGCCCGCCGCCGCCGCCGTCTCCCTGATCCGGTGAGCAGCCAGCCGTCGCCTCCAGCCCGACGCCTCGTCCCTCCCCCGAGGCGCAAGGGAAGTTGAGCCACGTTTCCGCTTTACGGCTCAGTCGATCTGATGTGTTAAGGCTTCGGGAGGATCTGCGAGTAATGTTGCAGTAGCTCTTGCGAGTTTGGAGGGCAAACTTGGGGATGGTGCCTTTGGCCGATCCTTGTATTTTCTCAACACCAACAGAGTGCAAACAAGATCTGCAATCAGCTCCTCCGATGGCCTCACGAAGATTTCTGGGAGTTTGAGCAGACCGGAATCGTTGAGGCCTTTGACGCCGGCTTTTGTTTCGTCGAAAGCTTTGAGCATTTGCATTCGATCGTATTGCTGATCAATAACTGATGAATCTGCCATTTCTTTTTGAAGTGTGAAATTGGTGGTGGTGTGTGGGGAAGAAGAAGAATTTTAGGGGAAATTCCTATTTGTGCAGGCAAGCTGCTCGACGAATTGTCCCACTAAGGTTTTGGGGCAATCTCAGTTCAGAATTATTAGTAGTTGTTAAACATTGTCTTCAAAAATTCTGTGTTAGCTTCAGCTATCTGTTCTTGTGTCCGGCCGGCCGGCTTTGGTTTTCTCCGGCCGGCGAGATGACTGCTCTTTCCATCATCGAGTTCCCCACGTTGGGAAAACCCTTGGCGGATGTTCTCCCCTTACGTGCTGTCACCAATGGGATCGTGTTCTCCAACCATGTTATCAACGCGAAAAGTACCTGCTTTCCTGCGACGGAGGTTGCCCCTCTTTCCATTGACGCGGCTGCAATTAGGGATGGTTCCTTATTCCCGGAAGTTCAAGAAATTGCGTGCTTTCAATCAAGGGTTTCTCATTTGTGTTTGTCTGATAGTTCTACGACTTCTACCACGGCGTTCTTTGATAGGGATCCGTTGAATTTGCTGCATGGAGTTTCTGCCGACCAGCCGGAGACGGTTTTCGACGGGAGTTTCTTTGCGAATAACGTTGCTGCGCAATCTCAAGGTTTTTCAACTTCGACGGCGGATATCAATACTAGGGTTTCCGTGAAGGCAACGACGGCGGCTGTGGAATCTGATAAATTTTCTCAGGGTCTTCCCCCCACGGACTCTTTGATCGTTGCCTCCACAGCGGTTCAGGACTTTGCTCCTCATGGAGCTCGGTCGGATGAGCAGCAACATACACAAGAGCCCCGACCTAAAGGGAAGACGTTTGCCGAATCCCTTAGGGTTGCTTCTGGGCGACCTCCCGATGTTCCGGCGCATGACTTCGCGGTCTTGAAGCCGACTATGGTTGAAGATCGGCCTTGTCTCATTATATCCTCGGCTTTCCGAATGCGTCAAATCAAGTCCTTTCAACATGCTATCCACGGCCGGATTCTACTAAAAAAAGGTCAATCACCGAGATTCGCCGCTGACCTTCACTTGGAACTCTCGGCAATTTGGAATCCCTCATCTTACTGGGAAGTGATACCTCTCGGTAAGGGTTTTTTCACGTTAAAATTCTCGTCACAAGAAGACTTTGCTACTGCTTTTGCTAGGAATGCTTGGCGTCTGCGTGCCGGGATTCTTGTTCTACAAGCCTGGACTCCGAATTTCAACCCGTACAAGCTGGAATCCTCCATGGCTCAGGTATGGGTTCGTATTTTCAATTTACCCCATGAGATCTGGCACCCTGAGGTTTTAACTGGTATTGCTCGACATGTCGGTACTCCTCTTCTTATTGATGGGCTATCTGCTAGAGGGTCCGTAGGGCAATTTGCTAGAGTACTTGTTGATTTAAATGTTGCTATTGATAACCCTTCGTTTATTGATGTGAAATGTGACGATGACACGTTCGAAATTGAATTTAGATATGAGGATATGCCTCTTTTCTGTTGTCTTTGTTCTTCTATTGGACATTCTACAGATTACTGTCGCAAGCTCTCCTCGGAGGCTGATGACAATGCGACAGAGCCGTCTTCTCCGACTAATACTTCTAATGAGGCTACCGGCCGACGTGGTAGGGGACGCAGGAACAAGTCGGGACGTCTGCGAGCGAGAAGTCGCTCGATCTGGCGGCCTCGACCTACGGAGGATAACGACGCGAAGGTGAGGAATGCGGCGGTCCCTCAGAAATCGGTGAGTATTGCTGTTGAGGACGATCACAATTCGAGGACTGTTACTTCAGGTATTGCCACATCCAACAAGTTTGAGATGCTTGAAGATGGCATTGAGATTGATCAGGGAAAGGGGCCGAATGATATGAGCATTATCAAGGATTCTACTCAAAGGGCGGAGTTTAGTAAACAATTGGGAGATGGGCAGTGCTGCTTGATCTCGGAATTAAGAGATATTTCGGATCGAAGGAGCGACCAGAAGACTAATGAGTCCAGCGATGATAGAGTGCCTGAGCAATCCAGCCTACCGGAGCAAAGCCGGACTTCGGAGCAAAGTCGGGAATCTGAGCAGAATGAGCTAATCATGGCGTCTGAACATCAGTTTGAACAGAGAAATCGGTTGACTGAGCAGAATAGGACGACGGAACAGTGCCAGATGCCGGAGCTCGACAGTTCCACAGAGCAATCCTGGAGGACCGAGCGGTGCATGGGGACAGAGCAGAGTTATGAGGATAGTCAGAGCAGATTAAACCCGGAGGATCTGAATACTGACCAGGTGCATTCTCAAGAACAGACCACAGGTTACATGGCTGACAAGAACAATGTCCCTTCTTCTCGGCCTGATCATTGTCAGATGGCGATCACACATCAATCTGGTACCCTCTCGTCGAATTCAAACCGTAGCCTCGGACCACATTCTCCTCATCCGAAGAAGGCTTCGGCTGCTAGACCGCCTCTCCCTCAAGGCCGGGGTGGACGGGGTGGGCGCTCCTCCTCAACAAGCGGTATCTCTTTAGACCCTCCCAGGAAACCTGGTGGAGGAATGAAGTCTGTGATGGTCGCCCGAAGAGGCCGATCCCCTGAGCCAAATGTTTTCCTTGACAAAGTTTCAGCAGCTCAATCTGCGGGTGCTTCTATCCAGAATTTCACCATTGATTCCTCCACTGCTGGCGCTATCCAGTGTATGTCAAATATCTCGATTCGGGCTTCTACTAAACGGTGGGGAGATGAAGATGTGGATGATTTTAGTGTTCCTCTTCAGGAGGATGGCTTCTCTTTCGGTTCTCAATGAATATCTTAGCATGGAATATTAGAGGCATCTCTTCCTCTATGGCTCTTCTTTCACACTACTGCAACCTTTATCAACCGTGTTTTCTTGGTATTTTCGAGCCTAAGACACGGTTCTCTGGGATCCCAAGTTCTTTTTGGCGTTCTTTACATCTCGCTCCGGTGCATCAAAATTCACGGGACAGACGGCGCTCCAATATTTGGGTGTTTGCTGACCCCGCTTTAGTACCGACGGTTGTTTTTTCCTCTGCTCAGGTGGTGGTCATTCAGTGTACTATTATGGGGATTGATTGCACTCTGGCTTTCACTCATGCTTCTTGTAACTATGTTGAGCGTCGCCAGCTTTGGTTAGATATGATTCCTTTTATTGTGGGTCATTTCCTTATAATTGGGGATTTTAATGCTATCTTAGGGGCCCATGAGCGGAGGGGAAGACGTGTCCCTGCTTCTACCCCTTGTACTGAGTTCAGGGCCTTCATTGATGAACATAACTTGATCCAGCCGGACTCTTCGGGTCCGTTTTTCACATGGACTGACCGTCGGAGATTTCCTTCCCCGATTGAATCGGTCCTGGACCGTGCTCTTTTCTCTCAAGCTTTCGAAGATATGTGGTACTCTATCAATTCGATGGTTCTTCCTAGACTTGGATCCGATCACTCCCCCATTCTGTTGAAATGCCAGGACACGGCTACTCCTCCCAAGGGTCGTCGATTTCGTTTTCTTAATATGTGGTGCTTACACGAGGGATTTCTGGATCAGGTCCGTGCTTCTTGGTCCCAACCGCTGGATTGTCTCTGCCCGATGGTTCGGGTTATGAAAAAGCTGAAACGTCTTCGCCCGACTCTCAAGACTTGGAATAAGGACACTTTTGGGAATTACAATGTTACCCTCGCCGATCTTCAGCAGGATCTGAGTTCACTTCAGGAGAATATTGACGAACGAGGGTATACAGATGAGCTCTTTGATCAAGAGGTTAACTTGCAAGCTCGCATAGGATCGGTCCTTCTGCGTAAGTCTGAGCATCTGCGGCAGCAAAGTAGGGTCTCTTGGCTTTCTGATGGAGATAGGAACACTCGCTTCTTCCATTCTATGGTTAAGTGGCGTCGTTCCAATCAAAATATTAAGAAGCTTAATATTGATGGGGTTATCTCGGAGGACCCGGGTGTCATGGCGGCCCATGTGATTCATTTTATGAGGACCTCTTTTCGGAGCCGATTTCTCCGCCGGTGGATAGATCTTGGATTTCCGGTTACATTACAGCTTCAGTCTCCCCTGCCCAGTCTGACATGCTCGTTGCTACTCCCTCTGCTGAGGATATTCGGCTGACTGTCTTCTCCATGGATATGAATAGTGCCCCTGGACCAGACGGGTTTTAACGGCGCTTTCTTTAAGCATTCGTGGGAGGTGGTTGGGGAGGACCTTATTGCTGCCGTTCGTCGGTTCTTCACTCATAGCTATCTTCCCCAGGGCCTTAATTCCAACTTGCTTTGCCTTCTCCCAAAGAAGACTGATGCGGTTCTTGTCTCTGACTTCCGACCTATTGTGTTGGGAAATTTCCTTTTCAAGGTCATCACCAAGATTCTTGCCTCTAGGTTGAACGAGGGTAGCTGCTGTTATTGTCTCGGCCAATCAGTTTGGGTTTATCTATGGGCGTTCTATACAGGAATGTATTCTGCTGGCCTCTGAAGGAGTGAATTGCATGGAGCGCTCAATTCAAGGGAGGAACATGGCTCTTAAGGTAGATATTCGGAAAGCTTTCGATACCCTGAATTGGGATTTTGTGGAGGTTGTGCTGGATTGCTTTGGTTTTCTTCAGACTTTCAGACACTGGATTAGAGTTATTTTTCAATCTGCCAGAATTTCGGTTCTCTTTAATGGAGAGCAGCATGGTTACTTTGGTTGCTCTCGAGGGGTTCGTCAGGGAGACCCTTTGTCTCCGGTTCTGTTTGCTTTGGCGGAGGAGGTCCTGAGTAGTATGCTCTCGGACGCTGCTGATAGGGGATTCATTGCCCGTATGAGGATGTCCCGCTCTTTGCTTTTTCCCGCTCATCTCCTGTATGCTGATGATGTCCTACTTTTTTGTAAAGCTACTTGGCGCAGCTGCAGGATGATTGAATCGATTCTTCATATATATGCTTTGGTTTCTGGACAGTTCTGCAATAAGGCCAAATCCAAGGTTTTCTTTGGCAAAGGTGTTTCTGTTCAGCTGAGACGTCGACTACAGCGGGATCTGGGTTTCTCAACTGGTTCCCTTCCTTTTATCTATTTGGGAGTCCCCATTTTTGCTGGTCGTGCTTCTGCTGCCCGTCTTATCAGCACTCGTGATCGCATCATCGCCCATTTTCCTAGATGGCAGGGCATGCAGTTATCTATGGCGGGCCGTCTTTGCCTCGTCACTTCAGTCATTCAGAGCGCGGCTGTTCACAGTATGCTGATATATCGTTGGCCAACTAAGCTTCTTCATGATTTGGATAGAGCTTGTCGGTCGTTTATTTGGACTGGCTGCACTACTTCTAGGCCTAAGTCATCTGTGGCTTGGAATCGAGTTTGCGCCCCCAAGACTCAGGGTGGGCTTAATGTGAAATCCTTTACACACATCAGCCAGAGTTTCATGTTGAGGTTAGGCTGGTTGCTGATTACTGCGGACTCGATGGGTTTTCAGTTGTTTCGCCAACGCTATCTGGATGCGTGCCTAAGACCTCGCTCCCCTTGGTTCTCTTCTACGATTTGGTTGGGCACCCGAGCTGCTATCCAGACTCTCGTCAGCGACACTCATTGTTCTATTGGTTCTGGTTCTACTATTCTTTTTTGGACTGATAACTGGTTAGGGTATCGTCTGGTTGATAGAATCGGCATTCCGGATACTTTTCATCATGCTCTTTTGCAGCCGATCTCGGATTACTACTTTGATTATACCTGGCACTTTACTTTGAATTTTTTGCAGATCTTTCCGGATATTGCCTTTGATATTGTCTCGGTTCCTATTAGCGAGGGAGAGGATCGAAGAGCTTGGACCCATTCTCATTTTGGTGAGGTCTCCGCGTCGCTTGCTTCGGATCATATTCGTCCCTGCTTTCCGACCGTTGATTGGGGTAAGTGGATCTGGGCTCCGTTTATCCCAATGCGGCGTTCCATTGTCACTTGGCGGGTGATTCTGGGGCGTCTTGCGACTGCTAGCTCTCTTCGTCGTTCGGGGCTGGTTGGTCCGGGCTGGTGCCCTCTCTGCCGGAATGCGAATGAGGATATTGATCATCTTTTTTGGGACTGTACTTTTGCTCGACAAATCTGGCGCTCCCTTTTTGGCTGGTTCAGGGTGGATAGTCCGTTGATTCACGACATTGGGAGTCTGCTTCTCTGGGCAATGAAGGTGCAGACTAGCAAGCAGGTTGTAAATCTTTGGCGAATGGGTGTTATGTCCACGATTTGGAGCATCTGGAATATTCGTAACAGAGTTGTATTTGATGCGGCTTCTGTCTCTGAGAGGGCACTTTCGATCCAGATCAAATCTTTTATTTTGGAAACTTCCCAATTATGTCCTGGTGAGATGGCTAACTCTGTTGAGGACTTACTGATTCTTCATGGTCTTGGGGTGCCAAGCAGACCTCGTCGCCCGACCTCTTTTGTTTATGTTTTCTGGATTCCGCCTCCGACTCCTTGGCGCAAAATCAATATTGATGGCTCGGTTCATGGATCCCCTCCTCTGATTCACGCTGGTGGAGTTATCAGAGATTCTTCTAGCGTTCTGGGTTGTTTTCATTTCTCTGCTGGACGTGGTTGGGCTTTTGAGGCAGAGCTGCTTGCCCTCATCATTGCTTTGGAGCAATCTGTCAATCATGGTTGGAGACACGTTTGGATCGAGACTGACTGCGCTTATTTGGTGGATCTTTTCAGTTCTCGGTCAGACACGGTTCCTTGGAGGTTCTTCAGCCGGTGGCGTAAGGTTCTCTCTTCCCTTGCTGGTTTTCATTTTATTATCACTCACATCTACAGGGAAGGGAACCGGGTTGCGGATTGTTTGGCTTCTTCTGTAGCGGAGGAAGGCTATTGGAATTTTACGATCCCGGATATCCTACAGTTGGTGAAGGATGACAGGCGGCAACTTCCTTACATTCGGGTTGTCAATTGAGTGGTTCCGGAGGTGACCAGAGCAGGGAAGATTCATGATGCGTTCGGTGGGCATCCTGTGCTGCCCGCTCGGCTTGGTCCGGCCACTGCAGATTTCTCTGGATGGCCAGTGCTGCCCCCTCGGGTTTTGTTGTTGGCTCTTTTGTGCTTGAGCTGTGTTTCTTCCGGCTTAGGGGGACGACTCGCCGATGGGTTTTGGTTTGGCCGTAATCTGTGGCGGCGAATTTCCCGTCCCCCTGAACTGTGGTTTTGTTTTTTGGTTTTTCGTTAGGTCGTGTTGCGCCTTACATTGGTCCCTTGCTGTACTGCTTTTCGTTACACCGGTTTTGTAACAACTTTTCTTTCTTTCTTTTCAATAAAATTTTTATTTCAGCAAATGACACTATAACATTGTAAATGATACTATTCGGTTATACAAATGTCACTATGACATTTTAAAATGTTATTGTGTCATTTGTATAACCGAATAATGTCATTTACACGATTAGTGTAATTTGTATAACCGAATAATGTCAATTATATATAGTATCATGTACAATGTTATAATGTCATTTATACGCAATGTCATTTGTATAACCGAATATATAGTATCAATTACATGTCATGTCATTTGTATAATTGAATAGTGTCATTTACACGGTTCAGATCAATATACGAGTTCGGGTCGAGGTGCGTGTCAGGGTGCAACCCGATTGTACCCAACACCAACTCATAAATAATTATATATATACTTGAGTAATGGTATTGAGATATGTGGTGGGATGAGGAGGAGGGAAATTAATTAAAGATATACATTAAACAGAAAAAACAAATCAATCTCTACCATCAATATTAGTATTTCGCCCCGCATTCCACTAAGCAAAAAGTCACGTAGTTTTTGACATCAATTCAATACACCAGATTACTAGCTAGCTACAAGTTAGATTGACGTTGCATCACACACACACAATGACTCTTGTTTGTGTTTTTTTTTTTATTGTTTATAATCGATAAAGCAGAGCATGTTCAGGCCGTAGTCTTTTGAGACGTTGTTCGAAGAATTTTAGTCATGGAATAGGCAAGAGCCATAGCCGGGTTGACTCTAATGGTGGTGTTGAATGCCCGACACACGCTCATGTGCGCATGCAGAGCTTCTTCCCTCACAATGCTACGCACCCCTCCCATCTTGCTCGACTCCTCGCTCACCGCCTCCGAGCACAGCCCGCACACCCACTTCCCGTAGAAGCGCGCCCGCGTGTGCCGGATGTACGCCGCCGTGCAGTCCTCCGACAGCCCGCAGCACTCGCACGCCACCTCGTTCACGTCGTTTGACGCCGCCTGGTAGCTCGCCGTCGGGAACCTCAAATCCATGTACTTGAATATCCCCCTCTCCGAGATTCTCTCTCCTGATCTCTGCAACATGTCCAGTGACAGCCGCCGTGTGTTTCTGTTTCCCAACATTGTGTTCTTGTTTTCTAACATCTCCCTCTCCAGATAGATAGCTTCTAGGTATGCCTCTGTCTACTATATATATACACATAACAATTTGATGGCATGGTTGTAATATCTGGTGGAGTTGTCACAGGTTGGGTAATGGATGCCATTCGTTTCATGTAGTAGCAGTGGACTGTTGAGGGAATTAATTGAGTGTACAGCGACATGCTGCATTAATTGTTTTCTTTTTCATGTGAATAATCGTCATCCATATCTCTCTCCCCGTTGCATTCACCGCAGCTGGTGACATAGACATGTTGCACCTCAAGATCTCAACGACTTCATGATTTTCACTGGATTAAAATAAGAGTGTAAATGAACTGAATAAAATCATCAGATTATAGATACAGCACGGTTGCAGAGTGTATATTACAGCAAAATAATCAAAATCTACATAGGAAATAATTAGCTAGATTGTATGATACAATCCTTTCCTCTTTACAAACAAACACACATAATAAGGGTAACTTGTATAGAAACTTGGCTTCTGGGTTCTTGAAAGATTGTGCCGATTGTCTTACATGTCGAAGAAGGGATTATATCTAAAGCCCTTATCGATGCTGCTATTGTTAAAAGATGTGCGTGAAGCAGTTCTTGAGGAAGACAACCTGGTTTGCTTCACAGAGTATGACTGATGTTGAGGAGCAAACAAATTTGGGTGCGAGTTTTCTTCTTCTTCTTCATCAAATGTGGTCCATCTTTTCGAGTTGCGTTTCTCTCTCGCTACGTTTTGCCCATTGCTGAAAAAGATCAAAGCAACTATTTAGAACTGTCTTTCTATTTCACACTAGATTGTTGAACTATGAATTTGCTTGTTTTTATTTAAAGAACGCCAACAGAAATATCCAAGTTTGATAACTTACTTAGCATTGTTGACTGCATGACTATTCGAGACTTCATCAAGT
Source organism: Salvia miltiorrhiza (assembly GCF_028751815.1). Classification (NCBI taxonomy): domain Eukaryota; kingdom Viridiplantae; phylum Streptophyta; class Magnoliopsida; order Lamiales; family Lamiaceae; genus Salvia; species Salvia miltiorrhiza. Next base: position 5,118,243 of record NC_080392.1, on the reverse strand, counting down.
TGATCATCTCTGGCATATCAAATTAAGCAGAAATTTTTGTCAGAATTGTCATTTATTAGTAATAGAACCGTATTATTGATGCCAGAATGAAGTGCTTACGAGACATGGATGCGTGTACTTCTTGCACTGAGTTCTGTTTGGATTCGAGACAGTTCCTTCTTTATGTTATCTCCAAAAGCCTACAAAGACAGAAGCAGAGAAAGTTATGTCACCTATGCAAGCTCAAACATAGCCAATATATACATAAAACAATAGAATATATCTGAGATATTATGGTGGTTATGAAGAAAAATGAATAGTGTTGTTAACTGAAGTTACCTCATCTAAAATCACATCATTTGGATGCAATTTATTCTTCATTTTCTTGGTTTCTGGTTCCTTTGTGTCATCTGATTTTTCAGTTAGGGACAAGGGAGTTCTTTCATCCTCGACATTTCCCTTCTTCCATTTCTTGAATCCATCAAAACCCCATGTTTTCTTCACCAACTTCCCATTTTCTTTGCTGTCAAGAGCTGGATCATCATTCCCCTCCTTTGGCTCTCTTTGAAAGATGGCACTAAATGGTTTCCTCTTCCCCTTTTCACTTCCAATTTGCTTCTCAGATTCAGGTAAACTTTCCATCACGAAAACGGGTTTGGATTCATTTTCTTTCTCATTCAAACCAGCAGCATTCCAGAAAGGATTTTCAGTAGACCTCAAAACCTCATTCCCTACATTTAGAGCCTTTGGCCTCATATTCTTTCGATCCGAGCCACTTTCATCCTTGTCCTCCTTCAACTTCCCATATTTATTGGGCGATACGAAAGCCAAAACAGAAGAAGCCCCTTTTGTTTTCTTTGATGCTGAACTCTCTTTCAGTTTGTTTGTAAGCCTTAAGCTCTCTGATTTAACCAAGCATTTCTCTTCCTTCAAATCTATTACAGACCACTCTTCATTCGAAATCAGTTTCTGCGCCCCGCCAACTGTCACGTCCGTTTCCTTAATCTCTGCTCCCTGAACTGCTAGCCTCTGCAACAAAGGCCTCTTTGATGCATGGTACTCATCCTCCGATATGCAATTTGCATACAGCAACTCCTAAAAATAAAAGCATCTGTTAATGATCAAAAACTGTAATTGGATGATATTCTATACAGCAACCAAAAATCCATCATCCACAAGATTAATCAGAAAATAGCTTAAGCAAAACTGGTAACAAGTTAGCATATTTGATCAAGTAGTCCAAGAGCTCATACAAAATGCAAACATTCATTTGAATTATTTGGTAGAAACTCATTTCATCATTTGCCCTTACAATCCAACAATTTCCTAGAGTGATATACCGTACCAAAGGTCTAATACAATGAAACCCTAATACGCCACCATAAATGAAAATTTTGATTTCACCAAATAAAAATCGTAAAAGAGGCAACAAAATTTTGAGTCACCTGCAAGAAGATGAGCTTATCCCTTAGAATCAAAGGCGACTCGTAATCGACCGGCGACATGATGAGAGTTTCGAGAAGATGCGCTCTGAAAGCAGAGACCTCATCTTCATGAAGAATCCCCTCTTTACAGAGGCCCATCAAATTATGCATCTGGTGGAACGATTCCTGCTGCCATTTCAACTGATCCGACTGCTCCTTGGCCCGCTGCTGCTCCGCCGCAGCTATCGCCGGCATCCGCTTCTTCTTGAACGAAAACGGGAGGATCGTCTTGCAGATAGAGGTCATGGAATCGTGCAGTGATGTGTAGTATGTGGGCTTGTATGCGTACGCCATTATCTGATCAAAAAAATGTTTGATTTTTGGCTCTGATTCAGCTGCGTTTTGCAGGATTTCAATTCTTTTGTGCCTTTTCTTCGTAAATAGAATTTATAGTTGAGTTCTTACACAGTTTGATGATGAGGTGTGGCTTTGCTGTAAGAGGTTTTGAAAATATGTTAAAACGGTAAGGTGGAAGTAGCCGTTGGGTTTTAAACGTTGCCTTGATGTGATACAACGACGTCTTTTGTTTTTATAGGCTCAAGCTCAACACATGGGCCATCAATTTGGGCCTATTGGGCCAAATCTATTTCAGCCTCATTTTTCTCACCTTGACGTAACAGCCCCAATAATTAGTTACATGATAAATACTGTATTTTATTTAAGATTTTGAAGTCTACCTCATAATTAAAATTTATAGGAAAATAAAATAAAGCCTCCAAAGTTTTTAGAGAGAATAAAGCCTCCAAAGTTTTCTGACATATTTTAGCCACATAATCTTGATGACCTTTAGAATCATTTATTGCTTCATTTCTTTTGTTGTGAAAACTAGATTTATGTCGCTTTTCAATAATATAAAAAGAACAGTAATTCCATTCAAAATAACGTATTTAATTCATAAAGTTGATTGGTTGTTGTTTTAATATTTTGAATTTTCGTACAGAAGTAATATATAGACATATTTTAATTAATCATCTTCGTTGTTATGAAATCTTTGATAAATTATTTATTAAATTGGGATGGATCAGTCATTTCTTAATTTATTGTTTTTAAATTTAAGAATAACTAAAATAAGAAAATTAGGTGGTACTTTCAAGCTTTATTTATATGTTTTCTCTCTGTAGTGAGGTAAACACTACAAGAATAGACATTTGTAACGCACAAGCCAAAATAAATACTCCATCCGTCCCAATAAAGTTGAGTCATGTTCCTTTTCGAATCGTCCCAACAAAGTTTAGTCGTTTTCTTTTTTTGAAATAAATTAAAGCTATTTTTTCATTCACTCTCTCTTTCATTTTATTTTTTCGTTCACTTTTTTACTAAACACTAGCTCCTTAAATCCCGTATTCAATATAAATGTTTCACCTTCGCTTGGACGGAGTGAGGGAGTAACAAACAAACATTTCAATAAAATCTGAATGTTGAGGGTTTCACCTTGTTCCACGTCAGAGTCAAGACAAAAGTCATAAATGTAGAATGCATCAAAACTTCAATAATGTGAGTCGATATGCTAGCATTTGCCCCCACAATTTGCGAGAAGAATATTACGCCACAAGAGACAGGAGAATTTCATTTCATGATATCGAAAGTGAATTTGATGTGTACTGAAAAATCGCACAAATTAAAAGTTTTTTTTTGCGATGGTGGCAAAAATTTTCAATTATCCTACTTAACTTTCAAGCATCGAGAAATTTGTTCGAGGACGGATATATAGTTTCCCATAATTTGAGTTTCAATGATAGATTTTAGAAAAATGACAATAATTTCATAACTTGAGATAGATTTACATTATTATTAGGTTGTTTGTTCTTCAGAGAAAACAAAAGTAGATAGTTATTGATACCGATCGGGCAAATAATTTGGACCACATAGAGACATAGATTACATACAAAAATTTCAAAATCCTATTGAGAGAGGTACAAGTTACATTATATGCTATTTAAAACAATTAATGAGTTTCTTAGAATTATTTGGCAGTCAAATTAAAGATGTTAGTTACTTTGAAAGAAATTTATTTTGAAAATTCATTATAATCTAGAGGTTTGTATTATTAGAATTGACTTAGAAATATATATGTAAAAAAAGAAGAAGAATATAATTAATTAAAGTTGTAGTAGTAGTTTGAAAAAAGAGGATATTACAAGAGCGTGGGAGAAGGAATTTGCATTCTGCAACAAGGGCAGTGCGCATTGGCCTCTAACCAAGGCAGCAAACAGAGGGTGTGGAACCTATGCCCACACCGCAACTGCATTAGAGTTTCGGGATCGCCGTTGATCTGATCCAAGCACACCGCGCACTCCTCCTCTTCCGACGACCTCCGCCTCAGCTTCAACCACTTGAGCCTCTTCGATCCACTCTTCTTCACTTTCTCTACTTCCCTGTCCACGTCAATTCTCTATTTCAATCTTTTATATAAAAAAAAATGGTTGAAGTTTGCACATTTCGAAAACCTTGGGGCAGGGGCGATTTTCGTCAAAAATGGAGGACTGATGAAGAAATAAGTTTCCCATGATAAGGACAGGTCAGAACATGCAGCCGGGAAGGGAATTCTAGTGTTGGAAAGTTACCGGAAACAACACACGAGGAATAAAAATAATCAGAGGAAAAGCAAAATTAAATCATCAAAATATTATCGATAATTACCTGGTGGTTTCCGATCGCCACTGCGCCTGCAGCCTCTCGTCCAATCGCTTCTTGGCTTCTCTCGCCTCCGCGCCAAGCCGGCTCTCGTCACACACTATTTGGCTCCTCTGCGGTTAATTTCCAGATTTTACACGTTCAGATCTTTCAATTTTCAAATCAAAGCTGCGGAGAAATCGATTCGTGTTCGTACCGTGGAAGACGCTGAGCTGCAGAGGTGGAAGTCATGGCTGCTGACGTATAAACAGAGAGATGATCGCCGCGTGCAGCCGGATACGGCCGGAGATGGTTCGGCGTGGTTGCTTTTCTGGTGGAATCTTCTTCTTCTTGCAGCTTCAACTCCCGGCAGCATACCGGCCATTTTCTTTTTCGATATAACCAACTCCAACTCTTGCTTTTAGTGTCGCCTTTTTTCTCTCTCTCTTTCAATGGAATTTAAGGCGGAGAAAAGGAGTTAAAACCTCTCTAAATACTCCTATTCATTAATTTGCTCTGTAGTTTAGTGTTAGCTAATTTTTAGTTCGGTTCTCTTTTGCATTTACTTATTAATTAGTACATTTTTTTTTTGAAGCAAAAGAAATGGCTATGTATATTACATCAAATCGACATCTACAATATCCAGGAGCTAGGATAGGAAATCCAACTTTTGGATCGTTACATTTTGAAATAAAATAGCAAAATTTACGAGACTATGAGCCGCAATATTAGCTTTCCTACGAGCATGCTTCTACAAGATTGTTGTTAAGGGACTCTGAACCGCCAAAAGGGAATCACTAAAAACTTCGATAGGGCCAGATCATGCTTGATACAGAAGTCGATTGAAATTTTTTGTTGTAATTAATACAATATATCCAATCCCACCTTTTAAATTGATGTGAATCAAAGCAAAATTAACTCAAATTATATTTATCAAACGCCAAGCGTATCCTAAAGTTTCAATAATCTTAAGAAGCATTTGGTTTAAGTGATAAAGCATGATTGATAAAATAACACACAACTTAATTAAGTGTTTGGTTTACATAATTTAGCATGTGATGAATAACTCGGTTTGTACCGTCATACAATTGGACGGATATTTATCACTCCAAAATTAAGTTGATTAATAAATGGGGGATTTTCTTTAATACACAAGTTTCTAATACTTGCTACACTCTATACCCACTTTTTTATTTTGCTACACTCTATATCCACTTGATTTTTTAATATTTATTTGTTGAAAAAAGTGAATTGATAGTGACATAAATTTAAGTAATCATTGTGAGAAGTGATGATTGGTATAATGATTCTCTTCTTTATGAAGTTTCCGGTTGTAAAGTTTTCGATTAAATGAAGTTTCCGCCTATTTGTTCTCTAGCATATCAAAGTTTCCGAATTTTTCTTTACTGTTACTTAATTAATTGTAGTTTTCGCTCGTTTATTTTAAGTCTCCGCTCAATATTAATTAAGTTTCCGCTCGCTCATTTTAAACTTTCTGATCGCTCAATTTTAGTTTCCGCCAATTAAATTTTTTCGCTCCAAGGTTTTCGGTAGAGAGAGGGCAGTACTAGGGGTGTTGTACTTTCATCTGACAAATCAAATCTCGAGTACAATGAAAATTATATTTTAATGCATATGGGTATGTGGTGTAGGAATTTTAAAAAGTGGATATTGGTGGTATCAATTTTCACAAAGTTGTGTAGTATTAAGTATTTCCATTTAATAAATTATGTGTTTACCCCATTTCTGGGCGTCATTTGTGGATGTTTTGGTGCACTTTCGAGCATGCTCTGTGCTTTTTAGTATCATTTTATACTTGCTCGATTGCTTTTCGTGCGCTTGTGTTGTCCTTGCAAGTTGTCGGTGTTCTCGGGCATTTCGGGAAGTGTTTGAGGCCGATTTGGAGGATTTTGGAGCGGCCACCGCCGCCTCGCGCCGCTCGCTCGCTTGCATTTGGTGAAAAGTCGCGAAGGGCGTAGGCGGCGGTCGTCGCCCGCACGATTCTGGCAATTACGTTTTTTGGGTTTTAAAACCCATTTTCTAGGGTTTCAGCCCCCACTTCCGACACCCTACAACCTCCTTAGGCGATTCTTCATGTTTTTCCTTAGATTTGAGAGTGTTCTAAACTCATCGAAAACATTAGTTGAATCCGCGGATCGAAGATTACTTTGAAGAATTTGTTTTGGATTAAAGTTCTTTTGATTTATTGTAAGAACTCATTTTAGATTTATATCTCATGATTGTTGATTGTTCTTGGTTTAATGATGAACTTGTTAGTTGATGATTGAGATTGATTCATGCTTAGTTTCTTGATGTCCTTGGTTGTTATTCCTCTTTCTATCATTTATTTGCCTAGTTAATTACATTTACAAGTTTTTGTTCTTGATCAAGTTATTTGATTTGGTTGGTTGAGTTATTGAGATTGTAATTGTGGTTTATGTTCATGCTCTTGTTGTTTATGATTGTTGTGATTCGTTCATCGATTTCTTTCCCGCGTTTTGGTTAGATCAATGTCATCTAGAAAATCGTTCATTTATGCCCTAGTTATTTTCCGTTGGTTGCTTATCGTTGGTTGTTTATCCTACATTCATGATTGCATAAGTTTGATGATGTCTTTTTGTTAGTTGAGTTACTTTCTTGTTGGTTATTTTATGCCTAGAAGGATAGAGAGTTTTTCCCGACCCAAACTTCCGATTAGAGTGTTTAGGTTATTTACCGTTTTCTGTGAGTAACACGATTAAAGCCCTGCTTAGCCTTCCGTGAGAGACGACTTGGGTCAATTTATCATGCTAGGATGTTCTTGTGCTATTGCAAGTCAATCTAGAAGCATTTTAGGTTGAGTCATTATGCTCCAATCTTATTTATCCCATCTACCAAACAAAATACTCTATTTTACAAACAATATATGAATTACCTTTCACAGACTATATTATCTTTGATCTATTTATACTAATCTTTTAGGGTGTGTTTGCTTTTTATCCCTCTAAATGGAGGGATAATAAAAATTTGTGCCTTTAAATGTTTGCTTTCTTATCCCACATTTTACACAAACACCATTATCCCTCCTTGAAGTGAAAATAAGGAAGGAAAAATGATGTTTGTGTAAAATGTGGGATAAGAAAGCAAACATTTAGAGACATAAATTTTTGTTATCCCTCCATTTAGAGGGATAAAAAGCAAACACACCCTTAAAGTAAATGGCCCTTAATACTAATACTCAATATATGTGATATATGGAGGAAAACTTGCGTGCGACTGCGAGTGTCCGCGTGTCATATTTTAGTAATTAATGAATTATTTAATAATTGGAATTTAAACTAAATCTTAATTATTTGGTCATATGGTGTGGTTGTCCACTCTTAATATCACATCTGAATAATACTCTCTTCGTTCCATTGATCTTGTCATGTTTTCTTTTTTAGTTGTTCCATTGATTTTGTCCTATTTTTATTTTTGGTAATGATTTTACACTACAAATAATATGACCCCACATCTTCACACATTTTTACTATGTACACTAATTTAACTCTTTTTAATAACCGTGTTCAAAAAAATGGGACAAGCCCAGTGGAACCGAGGGATTAATTTTGAAGATGATGGTGGACGAAGGATGACCTGTTTATATAGCTAATGGAGTTTAGTGGGAAGTGAGGCAGATTGATAAATAGCTTCTTCTTTTTCCCGATGATAGATTGAATAGGTCTGAAAGTTGCTCAATTATGTGATTTTGTACTAACAAAAAAGAAGATTCATCTTGAAAGAAAATGGAGAAATAATACAGGTGGATGAATAATTGAGAGACAATGGCCCTACCAATAAGTCGTGCAACCATAGCAATTCAATATGATTGGTAAAATGTCATTCTATCTTTTTGTAGGGATATATATTATTGATAATTTGTTCATCTCTGAAAAAATATCAATAAATTAATATATATTATATATATTTTAATGGGAAACACTATAAACCTTCTCTATTGGAGGTCTCACATTCTTTTCTAATTACGACATTCCCTTCAGTTGCCCCTGCCTTTTGCAATTTAGAATATTTTAAAAGGCATTCCATTTTCTGTAACTAGGCCAAACCTTAAATGGATTCTTTTCATCAACCTTACTCTTTGTTTTTGTGAAAGTAAGTTTTTATGTATTATATGATAGCGAAATATTTGACAACGAAAATTCAAGATGAAGTTAGGAAACTATATATGTTTTCTAAATTTATATAACTACTCTTTGAGTAAGTAGGAGTAATTGGCAATATTGTTTCTTTATTTAATTTGAGAAAGTACATAACAATAAGCAATTTATATAACACAAACACGTTAATGCGCTCGGCCTTATAGTGAAGTATGAGTTGGATTGGTTCGAATTTAATATAAATTCTGACTCAAATCTTGACCTATGATTTATGTCAATTAACCCGACCCAAACCCAACTCGAACCATATGACAAATCGACCTACAAGTTAGACAAAATATGAGGCAAATGAGAATATGAGATATCGTTGTTGATCGTCGGTTGTATAAAAGTTATTAGACACATCACACATGTGATTAAACTAACTTTAGTCAATATTTAGCCAAACACAATCAAACACGCATTTAATTGTTCGAAGTTTGGGGAAGAAATTGATATGTATTTAATAAATTAGCTTACCTTTTTCTTTTTGGTTTTGAAATGAAAATCCCTTTTCTTTTTTGAAGCATTGAAACGAAAATTCTTGGCCATTCTAATAAACACTATTTTGACGTGATAATGACAAGAAAATATCTTTCCAATGATCAACAAAAAAATAAAGATCCACTCATCCAAGTCTTTTGTAAGTACCTAAACCTAATGAAGTAGTTTTTCCTGATAAAAATACTCTTTTAACATTATACCTAAAAAACATCTTGACAGCAGCAGCTGAGATTTTATACTAAACAACTTATCTATGACTGGCTTTTAATATGAATATCCCACACTTTTTAAAATTTGGCTTAGTATTATTTATTTGAGAGGTTTGGTTGGCCATGTGAAGAAAGAATATCCCCGTACACTTTTATCAAGATTTAAATTATTTGAGGGGATTGTGTTGCTAATTAAATCTTATGGGGCTATTACTTTTTTAGATTCTTGTATACTTGCGTGTTTTGATATATAGGAGCAGAATCAGGAACAAATTTCGTGTCGTGGTAATGAAAAATACATCTTTACTGTTCATCTTAACTAAATAAATGTTTAGAAATTTTATGATAATAGTTTTTAATGTATTACTTTTAGGGGTGTGCAGAAATCGAACCGCACCGTAAAATCAATCGAACCGTAGCTTGATGCGGTGTGATTCAGCATGTAATGGTGTGGTTTGCGGTTCGATTTTTTTATTTAAAGAATTGAAAACAAATCAGTTCAATTTCGGTTCGCCATTTTTTTCCAGTCAAACGCCGAACCAATATATATATATATATATATATAGGCGCGAGAATTAAGGAGAATGTGTACATTTGTTAAAATGGGTAGGATTCACACTTTTTTAAGGGTTAAATTTTTTTATTTATAAAAATAAGTCACTTATAATGGAACGGCAAAAAACGAAATACATGTCACTTTTAGTAGTACCTATGTAGTATTTCTTTCTATGAGTCGGCCCAGTTTGATTAGTAATCCAAAGTCTAGCTAGTGGATTTGACACGTGACGTTGAGAAAGAATTTTGCCACACATATTGGGCCCAATATCGGTTTATTTCTAGCTGAACCCATTAAATATGCAGATGACATCTCTCTCTCAAAAAAAAAAAAGGCAGATGATTGATGGTGAAAGATACTAGTAGTTCAAAACTAGTTGAGCTTATTCATCCAATTAACCTTAGCCTCCTAAATTTTAAACACGATGGATGCAATCACGCGAATAATACACATCAAAACATATGCTTTAGTTATTATTAATTTTAATTTGTGCCCCTTGAAATATATAAAATTATTTATTTTCATATAATCAAAATCAAAATATACATAAAAAAATTGTAATTGTTCCATCCGTTTTTTAAATCTTTATCTCTTTTGCCATTTTAATATGTCTCTCAAATCTTTACTCCTTTATATTTTTGATAAAATTACGCCACATAATCCTATAATAAAAGTGGAATCCCCGTTTCACTAATAAATATTTTATCAATTAATAATTATCTTTGAGTAACTAGATTCCTATAATATTCTAAATCTACTATGTATATATATTTTACAAGGAATATTTGTACATTTTTAATGAAACTACCGAATTATGTCCGTGTGACCAAATAAGAAGCCGGCAAATCCACGCGTTAAGTGTATCCATTTGTTGAGAGAAAAAAAAAAAAAAAAAAAACTAAATGGTCAAATAAAAAGTGTCTTCAAATTTAGTTAATGAGTCCCCTATATTGTTGAAGCTATAAATTGCACCCATCCGATATTTCCTTTACACTCTCATTGCAAGTTCTTGGATATTTCTTCCCATTTCTATCTTCAACTCTCTCTCACGCACACACGCGCGCGCGACACGCTTAGACACAGATACATAAATACATTACGAGAGAGAGATATATATAACTTCAAATAGAATTGCACACACTACATTAGAATTACGTTCCCTCCACCCTTGTTTTCTCATCATATATGAATATGAACATGGCAACATACGATGAGACGGCGGCGGGCAGCGGAGGTGGCTGCAGTTTCCGGCGGTTCTGCTGCGGCGGGGACGAAGACGAGGGCCATAGGTCTCTTCTTGGCGAAAAGGAAGGCGGAGCGGAGTGGTGGTTCGTAGCAAAACTCAAGAAACTGAGGGAGTTGTCGGAGGTGGTGGCGGGGCCTAAATGGAAGAATTTGATCAGAAAGATGGGCAGAATTTGCAATTCCAGGAAACAGAATAAGAGTGCCGTGGAGTCTCGGTATTCGCCGGAAAGCTACGCCCTCAACTTCTCCGGCGACGCCAATGAAGACGACCAAGAATTGTCGCACAGCTTCTCAACGAGGTTCGCCACCGGTTTTGCCATCAATGATCACCAAAGGCGGCCGGGGTTGTGACTTTTTTTTTTTTTTTTTTTTTTGAGTTGGTGTGATTATTGTTATTAAATACTTTGATGGATTTTTTAATTCTTTGTTCTGGAATTCGTGGTGACTACTAATGTATGATCATAATGATATTGCTATTTTAATTCATTAATGTATCCTTCAAAAAAAAAACTCATTAACGTGTCCTACCTCGGATCGTTCTACGCTGCATTTTACTAGTACACACATTGCTGGCGACAAGATAAATTACTCATTATAATATATATTAATTCAAAATATTATTTCTATTTTTTAAAAATAAAAAAAATGGATCATTTATTCTTCTTTTTTTAGTACCAAGAGTAATGTACATACATCATTTATTTATGTGATTTAGAATTTTTGTATAGCATGTTTTGTATAGTATTTAGCAATAAAAGACAAAATGTTACTAAAAAAAAAAAAAAAGGTACCGCGTGTATTAGGTGGTTAATCTCATGCTTCTTTTCAGTGACAAATGGAGCCTAAAGTTACTAAACATCATAACTCAATCTCAGCGACTCGATTGAGATTTAGGATTCAGTTAATTACTTATAAATAGTTTTTTTTTTTTTTTTTGAGGAAATACTTATAAATAGTTGTTCTCTCATTTCATTTTGTTTTCAAAAATTATAATGATAATCTCTGGCTAAATAATAATCATTCTCGTGCGTTCTTTTCATTTTGGTGATTGTGCAACTGCAAGTGTATCATCTCCTAAGACAAACAAATGCGCGTTTGCAGAGGTACAATAGACAAAGAAATAAAATGAAGTCAAAATTATGAGTGGCACAAACAAACATATATAGTAAATTTAAGCAGAATAATTTTGTAAAATGTGGTTGATTCGTGATTATCTAATTATCTAAGCAGGGCCTCAAAATCAGATTTTTATACAAAAGACAATTTTGATGCAGAGATGAGCCAATATACCCTCAGCTATCTCAACACTAACACTAGTAGAAGTCTAAACCATGAGCTGAATTGTTGTTGTTAACTGGTACCTCATCCTTAAATCGAGCAGGTTTCGACGTCTAATGCTATAACAACCTAAATATGTAAACTGTATGTTGCTTCATCCACCAAACCCCTGGTTAATTAGTTGTTGTTTTTGTCACCTGCAGCACTGTTAATTGCATCCCAAGATTAGATTAGTTAGCAATCATATTAAGTAATAGGCTTGAGCATGGATAAAGGAGAGAGATTGGCTCACTTCTTGCGCTTGCTTTTCTGTGAAGAAGATGAAGAAGAAGGATTGCTGTGCCAATTCCTTTTTCTTTGGTTGATAAACCAATTATTAATCTGCTTGAGCTGTAATCCAGTTTCCTGCACTAGTCTTGCCTTATCTTCCTCCTAGTATATACAATACAACATTTAGATAAAAAAATGTATTGCTTCATATGCAAAAAAGCTAGCTTTTCACTTACTGTTGGATATGGCCACTTGGAATGTGATTGCCACCAAGCTTTCAACATGGATGTAGTGTCACCGGGCAGTTTTCCTGCTCTCCGCTTTCTCAATATTTCTTCTCTGATGTCGAAGATCTTCTCCTTATAACCCTATATACACAAGGAGCAGTCTAAGTGAGTTAAAAAGATTAGATTGATGGTACAGCACCACTGTGAAGGTCCATGATGATGCTTCACCTGTTTGAGCTCGTGTTTCAGTTCTTGTTTCACGCGCTCCATCAGAGATCTCTCGCTTTCAGTGGGCACGAGAGGGCCGAATCCCATGCTATCCGTTCCATCCAGACTCTCATCAAACAAGTTCATCTCGCTGTCTGCCTGCTCCTCATCATCATCGGACATGGTTGCCCCTGTACCTTCACCCGGTGCTACCCCTGTCACGTAAACATTGAAACGAATCAACAAGCGATGATTGAAGGTTTAACGTTGCATTTTCTGATTGTGTCTTGTTATGACAGTAGTTCAATAATCTAGAATAGTGGATCAAGTTTGGGGTCAAAATCATACAAGAAAATTAGAGAAAGTAATCAGATTATAACCTGTCAAGCTTTGCAGTGACTGCTCAAGCTCCCAACAAGCCATGACTGCTTCCATGGCATGAACTCGGACATGCTGCTGGAGTTGCTCTTTAAACGAGGACAACAAGAGAACATAATGCGTCTACAAACACGACGAGGAGGGAAGATCAATACGAGAAAGAAGCGCAAAATGTGTGAGCTTACTTGGTTAAAAGTAGCATGTATATATATGATCCTAAATGCAAAATCAGTAAGCACATCGAAAGATGAATAAGAAAATGTCTTTGTACTGATAAAAAAAGGACTGAAATTTTCTTAATAGTAATAGTCATATCTAAGAGAAACATCCATTTAAAAACAGATACTCGTAATTCTAGTCCAATATTCATATATTACACATAAAGCTTTAATTTTTTCAGAAGAAAGAAACATGAAGAAGCAAGTAGTAAGTGGTGCTACATCAAGGAAGAGATTCTCCAAAGCACTAAAATATAGAGTTTCAATTATTAGTTGACTAATGACAACAAGATTCCTCTTTTGATGCGACAACCAGATATTCCTCACATTAAACGAACCGAACAACAACCGTACCATATTCCTCCAAGAATCACGGCTCCCAAAATATCACCAAACCAAGACACCCTATCTCCCATCCTCCTCAGCTAAGGCATTTAGTCATTTATAGTTGCAGGCAGTCAACAATGGTTGAACTCACAGCATAATTTGACAAATCGAGAACAAGAAGTTGTTATTAAACCCAAAGGCGGCTTAGTAGAGACAGTATGTTGTTAGTTTAAGTATGCAAAACTAGTCCGTCTCTTACTAATAATAATTTATTGTCCACAAACGAAGTAGTCAGTGGTTAAACATACTTATTCCCAAACTGGAACTGAAACATGATAGTAATTCTAGAATGTCCAAATTGATCAGAAATCTTAAACATGCTGGTTTCTGCTTCTTAGGTTGTCTAAGCTGCGAATCAAGCAAACAACTGAATCCCATCAACAATTCTCATAAAAAAGAATGATTATTTATGCAGTGGAAAAAATACTAACTAGTTCTAACCCATATTAAATCAAACAATTTTGTTAATAACTTTGAATCTAGTAAATTAGGATGCGCTTGCAAAATTGCTCCAAGAATGAGGGTTACAATGACTCAAAGTGGCAGACAAAAAAAAAGTTTCAATCTTGCGGACAATACGTCATAAATTTCCATGTAAAACTGGTAAATCAGTGGAAAATTAGATGAAAAGCAAAGGCAAAAATAGCAAACCATGAAATGGTCGAGGTCCTTGTCGTGGAGGGGCTGGTGGGCGTGTCCGAGAACAGAGTACTTGGCGAGCATCTGGTGCGACTGGGCGAGCTGGGCGTCAATCTTGGGCAGCTGGTCGACGGGAGTGGCGATGCGGAGGCAGGCGACGTGGGCGGAGAGGAGCTGGTCGTAGAGAGGGTGGGAGAGGATGTCGGCCTTGCACCGCTCCTTCTCCCAGGCGGCGTCGTTGCTGTCGCCGCTGTCCTGGCGGTGATCGCTGTTGTCGGGGGGGCTGGGTTGACTTTGGGTGGGGAGCCACTGGTGGTGGAGCCACGTGGAGGGCTTGTCCTCCGGCGAGGGGAAGGTGTGGTGGTGATCGGAGTAGCGGGGGAGCTGAAGGGGGATTTGCTGTTGGGAGAGCTCGTGGTGGTCCTGGAACGCCATGTTTTGTCTATGGACGAGGACAACTCTATTTCCGGACCTGCTGCACTGCACCCCCTTCATATCTACAACTTCGCTATATATAGATTATAGGGATACACTGCATCACCATGCTCCTTCAAATATATGGACTACTACTTTATTAATTAATTATTATTTTACTTTTAGTCATTTCCTACTCAAATATTTTTTCTAAATATAAAAACTGAATTAAACATAATCTTAATTAATCTCGTATATATCAAAAAACACACTTGAAGTTAATAAGTCAAAATTTCGACTAATGTCAAATTAGATTTCGCTGCCAAATTTAAAATTGTCAAATAGCTAAATGCAGTGAATTTAAAATAATTTTAGTTAATCTACGAAAAATTTTCCTATTTTTCATTTCTGAAACGTTTACAAAAAAAAATTCCTATCTATTTTAGATTGTAATTATAATATTTTTTTTATCATTCTCATTAGAACTTAACCATCTTTTATTTTACTTTCAATATACTCAATAACTTTTTTTTCGTAAAATTTGTGTCAATTCTTACTAAAAAAAATTTTATGGAGGGAAGCAGGGTTAACAAAAATTTGGTTGTTCGGTTAAATGAAAAATATAGTACTATAAAATAGTTACGCATTCCATGAAATGTGATCTCTCTAGGGATGAGCATGAGGCCGTCGAAACTGCTCAACAACTAGGAATAAGAAGTGCATAAAATATAAAGTACAATCATGTCAGCAGAGGGTACAGCATAAAAAAACGGGCCTTTTTCTCTTGAGCAGTAAAAAGGCGCAGAACAGAAACTGGCGTGGCGAAGCTCGCCGCAACGACGTCGTGGCGGCCGGTTCGCGTCGCGGAAAACGGAAGAACCGGAGGGTAAACAAACAAACGCCACGTCACATTTTCCATTTTTGTTTTTCTTTTTTTCCTTTTTCCGGAATCCAGTTTTGGTTGTATCGGTCTTTTTCAGTCCTCTGTGAAGCTGCGTGTTATTTTAAATGCAAACGTGAAATGAGACAAAAAAATTGGACGATTGATTTAATAACGAGTTAAAAAAAAACAAGGTCATTTTTAATAATTTATGTCTGAGTTGGTTGAAATAGGAAATAAATAAACGGGGGGAAATGACCAGTGATTGACGTTGGGACATCAATATGGTTGGTTCTTTGTTTGATATTAGGGCTAATTTTTTGGACTTTTCTCCTTTTCCTGATTGGTGTTGCTTTTATAGTCCAACAAATTAATGACAGCCAGCCAATATTCTATCCCTTTTTCAATTTTACTTTTCAAATACTTTGGAAATTCATAATTTTTAACTATACTTTGTATTCAAATTATAGAGGAAATGTTTATGACAATGATATTATATCGATTTTATGGTATCATTTTAGATCTGTGAAACTTGATTTTAAGTTTAAAGTGTGTGACGCAATTTAACACAAGATATGAATAAAAGTATGCAAAAGGCGTGATACAATTCGAAGTACAAATCTGCACAATTTATTCATTTGAATTTGAGGAGTCAATTGTACAAATTGACATTGCATGAATAGAGAAGTAAATGAAGCTACTCTTTCTGTCTAAATCTATTTAGTTATATCACATTTATTCCAAACAGGGTACAGATTGACATTGTATATATATAATGAAACTAAGCTAATTAATCATTTTTATCGAAACTCGTTATATCATATATTTGTATACTTTGACGGAACGATAAAATTAGTAGATAATTTTGAAATGAATCGTCAAGATGCAATAGGCGATTTGATTTATTTCCATACCAATTAGTAACATATATATGGAGACAACAATGCTAATTGAAAATAAGATCAACATAAACATATAGATATGATGAACTATAAATGCAAAGTTAGTTTCACTATTTATTTTTCGCGGCATTGAATTCATAACTCAAAGATTAATGTTCATTTTCCCTTTTTATCTTCACAACCCCTTTTCTCCTTTCGGCTATGGGCGTAAATAAATTTGAAATTGCGTGGCTTCACTTTATGTTTTTTCCAAGTTAAATAAACAGATGGTATTAACATAGAGATTTATTATGTGCGCATTGACAATAGCAATTGGAGCTTCTCACACATAATAATAATAATAATAAATGATGGAAATTGGGAGTGAGAAATATTGTTGGATCAAAATTAGCAGAACCGTTTTAGAGGGAGAGTGGATGAGGCGTTTCTCAGTGGCTCTCGTTATCAGAACCTACGAAAGTAGAGAGGGGATAACATTAACATCAGCCGCGACACTGACACGGTCTCCGTACATGTTCCACGTGTCAGGCTGTGGGTAGCATGGACCACAAACAGGCGGGGACCGCATGAAAGCACGCGCCACCCCCAATCACGCCCCCAACTTGCCTCCAATATCTGAACTCTGACCACTGCTCGGCTCAGCTGTGCGGCGGAGGCGCCGGCAGTGGGCGAGGGCCACCGTAGAATCTTGGCCCACTCTTCTCCTTCTTCCTTGGTCCCTACCCTATGTTCTTCTACACCCATCAATAATACTATTGCTATTCACCCATTTCGAAAATAAAGAGAGCTCAGGGAAAAAAAACAAAGTAATGTCATTGATGTCTGTGGGGTCGCCCCCATTTCTTTTCTTTCGTGTTTCAAAAGTTTCTTCACTCTTTTCTACACTTCAAGTTAAATGGTTTTATGCTTATTTCTAAATAAAAAAAATACTACTAGCTCTATCCAATACTCTCTCACGAATTTTAAGAAATATATTAAGTGTAGTGTGAATTAAATAAGGATTCTACATTTTTTAGTGTATTAATTAAAGAATTGTGTGAGGTACACTTGCCAAAAAGGAAAATAGGTAGGGCTGTAAACGAGCCGAACCGAGCCGAATACTAGCAGGCTCGAGCTCGGCTCGTTTAAATATTCGGGTGTTCGAGCTCGATTCGAGCTTTTATCTTGATGATCGAGCTCGGCTTGATAAAAATTTCGAGCTCGAAATTAGGCTCGAGCTCGGCTCGTTTATTATCGAATCGAGCTCCGAACGAGCTCTTTTCGAGCCGAATCTCGAATAGCTTGCGAGTACCTCTGTTCATTTACAGCCCTATAAATGGGTACTCAGTTCGTGGACGGATAAAAAATGAAATATGGGTACTCATTTCGTGGACGGATGGAGTATCATGGAATTTGAAATAGTATATATAGTGCTGAACACGAAATAATATACTCCCTCTGTCTCATAAAAATATGAACATTTGTAAGCGGCACGAGTTTTAAGAAATATTAGATAAAAGTGTATTGTGAGTGGAAAATGGGTCTCACTTTTTGAAAAATAGAGATGAAAAGTAAAGGGATTGTGGTGGGGTAGTGTCTCAAAATAGAAATGTTCATATTTTTTTGTGATATGCCCTAAAATGAAAAAATGTTCATGTTTTTGTGAAACAGAGAGAGTATATAATGGGTGGTGCGTGGAAATTGAAAATAACTAATTTAAGTGTGTAATATTTGGATATTTAAAAAATGAGTGAAAATTTAAAATGTCATATTTCTTAAGTTATATATGAAAAACGTCATTTCTATAAACATAAGCTTCCTATACCCTATTCTTTAAATATTATTGATGTTGATGGATTTGCTTGATTTTTTGTGAAAGTCTTACACATTTGACCAATTTGACAGCGCCTATTAGTCAACGATTTGATAGCTATCAGTCAAGAGTACATGTTACCGGTGGATGGCTAGATTATCTGACCGCCCGGGCGGTCTGTTCATTTTACCGGGCGATCACATAATTTTATCGGTCGGATCGGTCGGATCATCTGACCGGCTGGTAAAATCATGTGACCGTCCGGTAAAATGATCTGACCTCCGGATGGTCAGATAATCTAGCCACCTACCGGTCACATGTACTCTTGATTGATAGCTGTCAAATCGGTCAAATGTATAAGACTTTAATAAAAAATAAGCAAATCCATCAACATCATAGGATAAAATAGGTTTTTCATTTAATTAGGCATAAAATGCTTAAATTTATAAAATAGGGTATTTTTAACATACAACTTAAAGAATATGGCATTTTTGCCTATTAAAATTGTAGAAAGTGTGTAATATTCGGCGCGCCAAGGTTTGGATCCATGCTTGTCAAGCAACGTTGTTTTTGGTTTGATTGTTTTTCTTGTTTTGATTTGATTTTTTGATTGGTTTCTTGTCTTTCATAATTTTTTCTACTAAATTTTCTCTGAATAGATTTTGATGAGGCTCGGGCCTTAATCAGTATTTTTGTGCTTTCATTAATTATTATGTTTCTTTTATTTTATTTTTTAAATAAATTTTAGTTAAATATCCGTTAAAAGGCTTGAAAGTCCATTCGTTCGGATGAGATCTTTTATCCCATAATTTAGTGTGTATCACCGTGTATTACTCTTAATTTATGTATTTTATAATTGTTTGTTACAAAAATAAAAAAATATTATTATATTATGAACTCTAAGTCTCTAATTAATATTTATCCCTAAAAATTGAAATTTAAGAAATCTATATACCGTAACTGATGAGGATGGAATTCGAAATTCCCACCCTTATAAAGAAATGCCCAAATGAGATACTTAAAGCCCACTGAATATAAGCAATATGTGACTATAATTAAAGTGTTATATGTGTATTATTTTGATATTGTTACAAGTCTGGAGCAATTATAAAGCCAATTCGGCCCGAGCCAAGTATTATATTTCAGAGCTGCATTAAATCTAAAGAGGGAAGTCAGATCTAAAGATGCAAGCCAAAATTAAAGAAATATCAAAGACACGTGGCGGATTAATCAATTTTGGCCAATGAACTTATATTAATGGGCTTTATGGTTAAATATGAGCCCAAGTGTTTAAGGGCAAAGTTTATGCTTAAAAATATGACCTTAGGTTATGAGTTAAGAGAGTTTCTTTCATTATTTCTACACCATGTAAAATGTAAACCTTCCAAATATAGTGAAAAAAACCCAATAACCTCCCGTGGATGTAGGTGTTAATGACCGAACCACGTAAATCTTGGTGTCTTTTATTGTTTTTATTTTATTTCTGCTGTTGAGATTAAAACCCAACTCAGCAGTAACTTTGAATTA
Source organism: Salvia miltiorrhiza (assembly GCF_028751815.1). Classification (NCBI taxonomy): domain Eukaryota; kingdom Viridiplantae; phylum Streptophyta; class Magnoliopsida; order Lamiales; family Lamiaceae; genus Salvia; species Salvia miltiorrhiza. The sequence continues at coordinate 5,098,359 of NC_080392.1, read as the reverse complement.
ATTAACCTAAATAATTTATTATTAATTTAAATAAATATAAAATATAAGTATAAACCCTAATTAGATGAGTAAACCCTTATTAATTATCTTTTTATTATATTAAAGCAATAACAAATTAAAATTGAAGAAAACATAATTCAAAAATATAACAAATTAAGAATGGTACACGGTGGTACACACTAAATTATGGGACAAATGATCTCATCTGATTCATGATTCATAAGACACTTCGTTTTTTCTCCAATTATTAGGTCTAAAAATCGAGTTACTTAAAGAGTTAAAAGGTGTGTTTTTCTTTGTTTGAATAATATTTTCTAGATTTTCTATTCCAATTTGTTGTGCACGGTTATGAACGAAACATAGAATATAAATTAAGGATGATTTTGTGTAAAGCTGTTTTATAGTCAACTGAGTTAAGGTCTATATATCGAAATTCATATTTCATGGCATATAAATAATATAATAAATACTTATAAAATTATCAATATAATAATAGTGAAATAAGAATTTAGATTCGGAGAAACTCATCTTATCACGCGTGGTTAGTTAGACTATTGAGTAAGTAAAGCCGTTGGTTCGTTGATTGGCTGAATTTGTCAAAATTATTGATGTACAAATGAATCGCTATTTGTATTATCTTCTTTTTAATCAATTTTCCTCAACATGCTAGTCATTTCAAATAAGACAAATGGAGCATCTCTAAAGAAAATGAATAAATGTGTTTTGACACCATTATTGAATTGAAAATTTAGAATGAAAAGAGTTGCGTGCACCGGCTAGAATTTTGAAAATCTTCACCTTCGGTCGAAAAAGGCATCGATTTTTCTTTTTTTTTAAAGGGACACCTTAGAAGTGACGGCTACCGAATGAATACACAATTATTCATTCTTTAAATACGAAAACGTCGTAAATATTAATTAGATTATGTTGGATTCTTATAATTTACTACTTATTTTCTAATTCAAATCAGTGGCTAAGTTTGGATTGATTTAGAAAAAATGATTCCTTGATCACACGGTCAAAATGACCAAATATTAATATATATCTATTTCACTTATTTATATAATGCATAAAGAGGAATTTTTTTTCTCCATTTTTCCCTTTTTTCTCTCTCTTCTCCCACCAAATTTTCACTATTTTTATCTATTTTTTATATAATTTAATTATTTTCTAACCATAGTCAAATTTGATTTATGAAGAAATATTTAAGAAACAATAGGGACGGATGGCCCTATTGGAGATGGAAACTCAAATTTTGGCCACAAAATGAAAAATCACAATATTTGGCTATCTTTTATGTGTCATACCTAATCTACCATTTTAACTCAGCAGATCTAGCTAGGGGTGGTAAACCAATGTCGGTTTTTCGGTTAAAACCGTAACCGAACCAGGAAAAACCGGTTATCGGTTACCGATAACCGGTTTTTCCGGTTCGGTTCGGTTATCGGTTAGCACTTTCCCAGTAAATCGGTTAATCGGTTTAACCGGTCGGTTAACCGGTTAAACCGATTAACCGGTTTTTTTAAAATTAATTAATTTAGGGTAATAGGGTTTATTGAGGCCCAACTGGATTTAGGGTTTGAATTAAAATTGGCCCAAATGAGTGAAGCCCAACTCCAACCCTTGTTTCCCTTTTCTCCCTCAATCAACCACTCCCCTCGGTTCTGTCTCTCTCCCTCTCTCAATTCACGCCGCCCACCGTCCCTCTCTGCCGCTGCTCCACGGAAGCACAGAAGCACAGACGCACAGACGCACACCGTCCTTTTTCTCCCTCAAGCAATTCACGCTCGGCTCTCCCTTCTCTCTCTAATCACTCTCTCGACTGGAACACAGACGCACGTCTGCGCCACCACCTCCGCCGCTTCCCTCATTCTCCCTCTCAAAGCTCGGCCGCCGCAGCCTCCCTTCCGGCGACCGCACGGCCGGAAGACCGCCGCCCTCGCCTCTCCCCTGTGACACACTCTCTCTCTTAAACCCTATCTCTCTAAAACTCTAGATCCCCAATTCTAGACTGCCCTCTCCGACCTCCGATATCAACAGCAGCTCCTCGCCGCCGCTATACCGGGGCTCCCTCGATCCTGAGTCAGACGGCAGTGAATCACCACCAGTCGCCCGACTCACCTCAGTCACGACTCAACTCCGACCTCTCCCTTATCTCCGGCGACACCACAACAGTCAACATCCCAATACCCATTTTCCGCCTGGTTCCTCCCTCCGGCAGCAGCAGCACTTTGCCGGCGTCGCTCAGTTCGCCAGGCTCGCATCTTCCCTCGTTTTTCCCTCCGTCAGCAGCAGCTCCTCCATTATTAATCGGTTTTGACCGGTTAACCGATTAACCGGTCCGGTTAACCGATTAACCGGTCCGGTTAACCGGACCAGTTAATCGGTTAACCGGTCAAAAAACCGGTTCGGTTTTCGGTTAGAGGAATTCCTCTTAATTGGTTCCGGTTAACCGGTAAACCGGTTCGGTTAAAACCGAACCGACCAGTTTACCAGCCCTAGATCCAGCTCAATTTTCTTTGACCCGTCGGATCCAGCTTGCTTTCCTCATCTTCATCCCCCCCCTCTCTCTCTCTCTCTCTCTCAACACACAACACAACACACGCCAAGACTGACGCCGCCCCCTTCTTCCCCGGTGGAGAGCACCGCCGTCAGCCACAACCGCCGGCCACCCCTCGCTCGTCACCCTCTCAATTTCCTCTCTCGTCTCTCACCTCTTGTCCCTCCAAAAACACAACACCCTCACTGAAGCAGATCTCTCTCTCTCTGTTTGAAGGCTCTGTCGCCAACCTCGTCGGCGCGCGCGGGTTTGCTCTTTGCCGCCTCAGCCGATTTGGGACTAGGGCTTTTCCGCCGATTTGGGGCTAGAGCTTTGTCGCCGTGACTGCCGTTGATTTTTCCTCTAGCATCTGGTTTGGGTGTCTGGTTTTGGAGAAGTAGTCACAGGTGACACCGTTAGGGGCGAAGCAGTAGAGGTCATCGTGAATCTTGATGCGTGTGTGTCGAGTGGGATAGAAGGCAGCGACGGCGCCGTCGGTGTTGGGCTGTTGTTGTTATGAAATTGAAGAAAAATGAGGGGCTGGATTTGGGGATCTAGGGTTTGGAGGTGGCGCCGCTGCTCATATGCGGGCGGCGGTTACTGAAAAGCAGATAAGAAATGAGAGAAGGACGCGATGGCCGGCGGTGTTTTGGAGTGGTGTCGTAGGGGTAAGGACGGGAGAGGGCGTAAAGGTGGCGGCAGCGATTTGGTATCTGTATTTATCCGTTGTTTCTGTATTTGTTCTGCACATATGGCACTTATGGCACTATTAGTGCCATAAGTGCCAAAAGGACTATTTTAAACATTTCCCCGTAGGGTTTATATATCCCATTTAGGATTTAGATTATCCATTTAAGATTTTTTGTTTGTTTGTTTGTTTCATGTGCTTCATCTTCTTTACATCATGATTTTTTTGATTCTATTGCTGTTGTTTCTATATTTATGATGCACGTATGACACTTATGGCACTAATAGTGCCATAAGTGCCAAGATTTTACTTGGTTTTATTTTGGATTTCCTTTGGCACGTATGACACTACCCAGTTCGCCTCATTAAGGGTAAAAACGTCCGAAATCAATAAAAATAGCCAAATTTTATGTTTTTTCAATGAGTGGCCATAAATTGTATTTTATGCTTCATTTTGACTACTTCAAAATTTTACTCAATATTTAATATGCAACTTAAATTTAAGCTTGTGATAGAAATATTTAATATCATCAAAAATGAATTTAAAACGAATAAGATAAAAAACTTTAAAATATTTTATTTTCTCTCTTCATTAAAATTTTACTCCCTCCGTCCACGAATGAACTTCCTATCTTTCGTTTTTGGGTTGTCCACAAAAGAACTTCCTACCTATTTTTGGACTATACCCCACCACTTATAATAACTCTTACTTTCACTTTTTTCACAACTCTCAATATTAATTATAATACTTTTTCACCACTCCCAATACACTCAACAACTTTTTCTCCACTTTTAATACACTCAATAATATTTTTCTTAAAACGCGTGTCACTCCCTCCTAGGAAGTTCTTTCGTGGACGGAGGGAGTATAACTTTTTAGTTATTTTCGTGTATTAAAATATTTATTTATTATTTATTATGACGTGTAATGTTAGTTTTCATTATCAAATGATTTGAAATGGTTTAATAACTATAATTATCATTGCAATTTGTACGAAGTTGAAAATTTACGTTTTAAATTTAGGATATTATTGAGTAATTGATGTGAATTATTTTATTTTATTTTTAAAACATATTTTACATTTATGTATATTTGAATTCTATTTAAATTTTATACCTATTTATATTATTTGAATACATCGTTTACTTTTAATGTTCACCGTGCATCGCATGGATGGCCGTATTAGTTCGACATAATAATTCGAAAAGGTTTATATGTACTTATTGGTTGATCAAGGATACACTCAATATTTGAAAGCTTAAAATCTTTTTTTTCCAGAGGGTGACAGCTTAAAATCCCAATTTCGAAATCCTGATTCAAATATATATTTCAATTAATACAAAACCACGTTTAAATGTGCTCATTTCCTCGGCAAATAAACATCTCCAACCATTAAGAAACGTAAATCGAGGGAAAAAAATATATATTATCGTTAATCTATAATTTGTGGGGAATATGATTTTTTTGCAAAATATGACATATATTTGGATTTGGACTCTATAATTAAGAATATTTCCGTATGTAACATAGCACTCACACAAGCCCCCATCCACGCCTATGTCCAGTTAGTGGAAAACATATTAATAATCGTTAATTATGATTAATGAATGCTCCAAATTAAAGCTTTGATAGTTATTTATTTATAATTATAAAGTACATAAGTTCAAGTCATGAAAGCTAAATGATATGTTTGAAACAAGACAATTACGTAACAACAATGTTCCCTGTCTCACGTTTTTTGGTGGCAAATAGATCTTGGATATAATCACCATGCCTCCTACCATAAAAGAGAGAAATATTAATTAAAAGATGATCAGTAATATAGGAGTACATGTTAGTCTATCAAACCTTAATTATCACCTCTTAGAATATAAACCTCTTAGAATATAAAGTATGAATTATTTTCAGCCCTTAGATTATTAAGATTTACGGTTGATTCACCACTTTATTAATTTGATGAATTCATGATCCCGATTGAATTCAAATCTTATAAGTAGCGATAATTTATCTTTTTATTTTTATTTTTGAACCACACAAAATGCATAAATGGCGGAAGTGGGTTTCGAATCTCATAGGTAACAAAAATTTAATTTTCGCAGTTCATATAATTATATAGAGAATTTATGGGTGATCTAAATAGAATTCATACATTTTAGTTAATTCATAGTTTATATATTAAAAAGTGTTTATACAGTAATAAACCCATATATATATCAAATGCTTTTGTGACGATAATAATGATTATCTAATTATGTAGAAAAGTAGATAATTTTATGGAGATAGTGTTGAAAACTTTTAAGAATGGATAGCAGTAGGGGCCACGGAACTATCATTGGTCAAATGCCTTTTATGTCACCAATAATGACTTCTTATCATCTCATTAAAACTTAAATTATGATATATATTCATGAAAATGAATTAGGTAGAAAATCATATTTAAACCATCATTGCTGCCACTTGTATTTGTTTATCATTGTATAAATCGACTGAGTATGTGATTAGCCTACCGACCTAAAATGTTAGACTGATTTTTCTATAAATTCGTGTATCATAATATTACGTGAGAAAAATTTAACCAGATGAATATTAAACTTTACGAATCCAATATACTTCTTAGCTTTTCATATTGGCATGACTATGTGTTTTACAAAGATTTTTTGAAAATTAATATCGAGAATTTTTAGTTTAGCAACAAGCCCAAGAGCATTTGTTAGTATATTTTAACGTGATGCCTAGAGCATTCATTATCTATTAGTTACTATTTGTTTCCTCTTTTAGTGTCTATAATCTTTTGTATGAAATTATGCACATAATATCATTTATTAAATAGTCTTTTAGTTTTTCTTCCCACCTCTGTGTCCCACTATTAAGAAGTTATTTAATGTTTCTTCCATTTTTTTTTCTTCAAGTTCAATTTCTTGTATTTTAGAGTTACTAGTATAACACTATATATAACTTCTTCAATCTACAAAAAAGAATTGTACTTATCCTTTATTTTTGTACGAAAAAGAGTCTCATACATCACATTATACATTTTCTCCTATACTTAACAATATATTATACTTTTATTTTATTTTTAACAGTGACAGTATTCCTATAAATTGTACTTTTATTCTATTTACAACAACTTTAACGATTTTATTAAAACATGTGTCCACTTTTAAAAGACACTTTTCGTGGACGGATGGAGTAATTAATTAAATATGTGTTAAAATTTATATGATTTTATTTTTCATAGTTACATTAATTTAAATTCTATTTTCATTTTTATGTTACCTATTAAAAAAATAATTATTATAGAATTTATTATAATTATTTAATTTTAATAATTAATTAAGGTGAAGTTCACACACTCTCTAGTTTAATAAGAACAAGGTCAATATAAATAAGCCCATTAGGCCCTTAAAAAGAGCCCATTAGCTCAATTGGTTAGTAGAGAATCAATAAGGAATCAACAATCAACATAAACAAATAAGCCTCACTAATTAAATAACCAAGCCCAATATATGAATTTTAAATTGTCTTGATCTTTAATTTGATATGCATATTAAATATTTTATAATTAGTCACATTTTATAATTTTAGAAAGAAATTAAAAAAATAAGAAGATAAAGAAAAGGAAACAAAAAGAAAAAATTATAGTTTACAAATGAACTTTTAATTTTATTATAACTACAAAATTGTCACTCAATTTACAATTTTGAAATTGATTTGAAATTGAAAGTTTCCTTTTTGATATGTATAGATTTTATCATTGTTAATTAACGTTGATTGTATCCGGTTAATATTTATAATTCTTTTATTTTTTAAAATTAAAATTTGTACAATTAGCTTTTTTGAAGTTTTAGTTCGAAGTAAATGTTAAGTAAAGGTGAATATTCCCGAACTTATCGGATTTATACATCTGTAATTTTATTTTATTTTATTTGTTAGAATGTGAAAAACTTTCATTAATTAAGGCAATGTTTACACAGTTTTGGATATCCAATTCCATAAGATATTGGGCCTAGCAGAACTATCTGGGCTCAATGCACAATGCTATTTTCTCTCCCCTTTTATATAAACGAAATCGTCGATAGCAATGAACAAATAAAAATGACAAAGAATTTATAATTTTTTTTCTAAATTAATTAAAACAAAATTAAGCATATAAAATTATAGAAAAATTATGTAAAGAAACTCAAAATTATATCAATCATTTTCCCAAAATCCATATGACAAACTTAAGAAATTTATGGCAGAACTCCCAACATTTTGACAATAAATAGTACCATAAAAATATTCTAATCAGATACATTCATGAAGAGTTTTAAAAGTTCCATTATTAAAAAAAAAAAAAAAGGAATATGTCAAAAGTTCATTTAGTTGGTATGATTAGCGCATCCGTTTATGTAATATACTGTTCACTAGTTTTATACAACTTGAAACGGACCATAACTAATTATATATATAGTTATCAAAGACATTCGTTATCTTCCCTAGAAAAAGACGTTAGTGATCCAATTAAATTTTAATAATGAGTAGTGATATTTGAACACCAGGTGTACGTTACACCTGGTAAAAAACCGGTTTTTTACCTATTTAGAGTGTGGGCCGGTTTTATGGATTTAGTATATTTACTGATTTATCCTTGATTTATTCCATCCATTTTTTTTTCTTTTTTTCTGCCATTTTAATTATGTACAGTTTTTCGGCCAAATTCCCTTATTTTCGGTTAATTAGTTTATTTCCTTATGTTTCTTTATTTTTATGTTTTTATTTTGGCCAAATTCCCTTATTTTTATGGTTAATTAGTTTTTCGGCCAAATTCCCTTTATTTTTTAAGCTTTTGTTTCTTTATTTTTATGTTTTTATTTTGGGAAATTTTATAATTTATATAATTCGATTTTTTTTTTGTTCGGTTTTGTTTTTGATTTATTTGTTTTTAAATTTAATTATTGATTTGTTAACAATAATTTAGTGTTTCTTGTTATAATAATTCTAGGTTTGTTTCTAGCTTTTTTTTTTCTAAATTAATATTATTATTTTTTTCAAAAATTATTTCTCCTAAATTTTGTGTTTATTTGTTTTTTATTAATTTGTTTCAACTAATTTTGTGTTTCTCCTTAAAATAATACTAGATTTGTTTTTGGATATTATTTTTTAATTTTTTCGAAAATTAGATTTTTTTATAAGATAAAAATAATATTATTTATTTTTATCTAATATAAAATTATGTTATAATTTCGGATATTTATATTGCTAAAATTTTGTTATTTTTATTTGTTTCCACTAATTTGTTTCCTATTATTAATTAATTAATTAAATTTTAGGATTTGTTAGGATTTGTTTTCATAACAAACCCTTGATACACAAGTAAATAAAGATTATTAGGTCCTATATTGATGGATTGGATTTATTCCAATTCGAACTAGCCGCCCATCGTCGTTAGGATTTTGCCCTAGAAATGATTCCTATGAATAAATAGGTTTCCGCCCTATTCATTCTCAAAATATGAGTTCCATAGCCATTTTGGTATCCACATTAATAATACAATGAGGTGAAATGATTCATATGGTTCATATGAATATATTTCGCTCGCAAGACTATGTAACGAAGTCGATTCAATTCAGTTATTCGTTATAAAATAAAAGTTTGTTAATTAATTTAAGTTAAATTAGTGAATTTGAGGATAAACGTAATAAAACGAGGTGAAATGGTTCAGGTGAATATATTTCGCTCCCAAAACTATGTTTAACAAGTCGATTCAATTATTCATTATAAAATAAATATTTATTAATTAATTTAAGTTAAATTAGTGAATTTGAGGATAAACGTAATAAAATGAGGTGAAATGGTTCAGGTGAATATATTTCGCTCCCAAAACTATGTTTAACAAGTCGATTCAATATGTTTCATTATAAAATAAACATTTTAATTTAAGTTAAATTAGTGAATTTGAGGATAAACGTAATAAAATGAGGTGAAATGGTTCATATGAATATATTTCGCTCCCAAAACTATGCTTAACAAGTCGATTCAATTATTCATTATAAAATAAACATTTATTAATTAATTTAAGTTAAATTAGTGAATTTGAGGATAAACGTAATAAAATGAGGTGAAATGGTTCATATGAATATATTTCGCTCCCAAAACTATGTTTAACAAGTCGATTCAATTATTCATTATGAAATAAATATTTATTAATTATTTTAAGTTAAATTAGTGATTTTGAGGAAAAATATAATAAAATGAGGTGAAATGGTTGATATGAATGTATTTCACTTGCAAGACTATGTATAGCAGGTCGATTCAACTATTCGTTATAAAACTATATAACATAAAAAAAATGAACTACTATAGTGTAAATAATGAAGTCGAAATAATTATACTCAATGAAATGAAGTTGAATTAATTAATTGAATTAAATTAGTGAAGTTTTAATAAAAAACGAATCATATGATGGGGTTTTTCTCGGAAAGCTATATAACATATACTTTATTAAAAGCGATATAATAGTAAGAAAATGAACTACTATAGTGTGAGTAATGGAAAAAAAAAATTAATTCAAATGAATCATACAATGGGATTTTGCTCGAAAAACTATATAACATATACTTTATTTGAATATATTATAATGAAGTATTGTAATCGATATGATGATAACAAAATGAACCACTATTGTGTGAGTAACGAAGTCGAAATAGTTATACTCGATGAAATGAAGTTTAATTAATTAGTGAAGTTGTAATAAAAATAAAATTTATAAGATATATATAAAGGAAATTTTATTAAAGTATAATCAATCCTACGTAGAGATTTTGCTCGGAATCTATATAACATATACTTGAATACAATGAATTATAATATAGTATTAAACGCGATATAATAATAAGAAATAATTATACTCAATGAAATAGAGATGAATTAATTAATTGAAATAAATTAGTGAATTTGAAAAAAAAAATGAATCATACGATGGCATTTTGCTCGGAGAACCATATAACATGTAATATAATACAATACTTTATTATAATATATTACAATAAAATATATGTAATATTGTTTTTCAAGCAAAATCTCATCGCGTGATTCAGTTGAAAATTTTCTGTTTCGTTACTCACACTATAGTAGTTCATTTTCTTATTATCATATCGCTTTTAATAAAGTATATGTTATATAGTTTTCCGAGTAAAATCTCTACGTAGGATTGATTATATTGTATTTTTGCTTTCAACTTCACTAATTTATTTCAATTATGTAATTAAACTTGATGAACGTTGAGTTTAATTATTTCGACTTCAATAAAATATTATAATACATTCTCTTAAAATATATGTTATATAGTTTTCCAACCAGAATTACATTGTATTCACAATTTTTTTTTGAACTTCACTAATTTATTTTAATTAATTAATTAAAATTTATTTCCTATTGTTATATAGCATTTACTGGATTATTATAATACATTTAATCCAAGTATATGTTATTTATTTTTTCAATCGATGCCCCATCATATGATTAATTTTATTTTTCTTTCTAACGCTTCACTAATGCGGTTGTCACTACCGGACAAGGTGGCAAAGTATAACTCACATATTATTTTTCTTGTATTTCGCTTTTTTTTAAATCATCTTCGAATTTTTTTATTAAATATTTGAAAAAAATATAAAAATGAAAACAAATCTAGGAATACTTTGAAAGGAATCTCTAAATTAGTAGAAATAAATAAAATTAACATATAATTCGCAAAATAAAAAATAAAAATCAAAAAATAAAATAAATGTCGAAATAAATCTATGATTATTTTATAAGAATCTCTAAATTAGTGGAATCAAATCAAAGATTATTTATTGGAGAATAAAAATCTCTAAATTAGTGGAAACAAATCAAGGATTATTTTAGGATAAAATCTAAATTAGTGGAAACAAATCGAAGATTATTTTAGGAGAATTTCTAAATTTGTGGAAACAAATCTTGGATTATTTTTAGGAGAATATCCAAATTAGTGGAAACAAATAAAAAAAATATATAATTTTTGAAAACTAAAAAAAATTCAGAAAAAAAATATTATCGAAACAATAAAAAAATAATATGTGGAAACAATAAAAATGAATATATAATTTTCGAAAAATACAAAAAATTCAGAAAAAAAATATTTTCGAAACAATAAAAAAATAATGTGGAAACAAAAAAAAAGAATTTTTTTTAAAGAGAATCATAAAATTGGTGGAAACAAAATAAAACACAATTTTAGAATATAAATAAATAATTTAATCATCAATAATATCTAAATTAGTGGAAACAAATCGAAGATTATTTTAGGAGAATTTCTAAATTTGTGGAAACAAATCTTGGATTATTTTTAGGAGAATATCCAAATTAGTGGAAACAAATAAAAAAATATATAATTTTCGAAAAATACAAAAAATTCAGAAAAAAAATATTATCGAAACAATAAAACAATAATATGTGGAAACAAAAAAAAGAATATATAATTTTCGAAAAATACAAAAAATTCAGAAAAAAAAATATTTTCGAAACAATAAAAAAATAATGTGGAAACAAAAAAAAGAATTTTTTTAAAGAGAATCATAAAATTAGTGGAAACAAAATAAAACACAATTTTAGAATATAAATAAATAATTTAATCATCAATAAAAATAAATAATATTAATTTTTTTTTTAAAAGTTGGAAAATATAAGGAAACAAAAAACCGAAAAATTAGGAAACAAAAAAACCATAAATTTCAAAAATCATAACTCAGAAAAAAAATAATAATAAAACAATATATCTAATAAAGGATAAATTAGTAAATCTATAAATCACTAAAAACCGGCTAATTTGGACTAGTAGGAAAACCGGTGGTTTTTTGGAGGTGTATTGCACACCTAGTGTCCAAACATCATTATTGTTTAAATAATATATAATAACTAATTAGTGAAGTGGTGAAACTCTATGTGAGAATAACAGATTAATTAATTGTTAATATTCCTTCTTTTGTTTCCCCTATATATGTTTGTTAGAGAACATATTTGACAAATCAGAAGTTCTGGAAGTACTCCAGAATTGCTTGCTGATCTAGAATGCCCATTAGCTGTTGGCCATTCTCTTCCATTGCATGGTGTACCAGTGGCTAGCTGATGTGATAAGTTATCTGCAATTCATGTTATATAAATGTTGGGTTAATTTTAGTTTATTTCCATATTTGCTTGAGGAGCAGGAAAGTTATATACGTAGTTGGCTTGAGGAAAGGATTGGCTTCAAGGCTGACTTCAAGATATCATTTTACCCCGGAAAGGTAGTTATATCAATTGATCTTGTATCTTATTTATATGCAATTATGCATTAATTTCATTTTTGTAATAAGTGAGATAAGTTTGATACTTGGTTCGCTATTTTCACTTCTCTTTTTTCTACTTAGTTCTCAAAGGCAAGACAGAGTATCATGCCAGCTGGAGGTACGCCTAGCTTTATTTCTTCCAATGATGCTGACATTGCAATCCTGGAAGAACCTGAACATTTGAACGGGTACCATCATGGCAAATGATGGACCGATAAATTCAACCATGTTGGTATTGTTCATACAAATTACTTGGAATACATCAAGAGGGAGAGAAATGGTGCTCTGCAAGCTTTTTTTGTCAAGCACAAATAATTGGGTTGTAAGAGCGTATTGTCACAAGGTATTAGTCTTCTTACAATTGTTTGAAATCTGTCATGATCATTGCTGCTTTCATTTCTTACAAAATTTATGACTTTATAGTTCTTTGTTAGGTCCTACAACTCTCTGCTGCCACTCAAGATTTACCTAAGTCCATCGTTTGCAACGTTCATGGTGTAAATCCCAAGTTCATAAAGATTGGTGAAAAAGTAGCCGAAGAAAAGGAGCGTGGAGAGCAAACTTTTTCAAAAGGAGCATATTTCCTAGGCTAGATGGTTTGGGCAAAAGGTTATAAGGAGCTGATAGATTTGCTTGCGAAGAAAAAAAAGGATCTTGATGGCTTCAACTTGGATGTGTATGGAAATGGAGAGGATGCTCATGGTGTTCAAAGCACTGCCAAACAACTAAATTTAAATGTCAACTTTATGAAAGGCAGAGACCAAGCGGATGATTCCTTACAAGTTTTAATTTAATTTATTAATAATAATCCAATCAATAACTAACTTTGTCAAATAATAGAACTCCATATATTAGAACAATAAATTAATAAACTTAATTTTCTTATGTTATTTTTTTAGTTTACTAAATTTGTAATTAAACACAAAATAATTATATTTGTCAAATAATAGAAGTCAATATGTTAGAACAATGAATTAACAAATTTTATTTTTCGAGATTAATCTAATTTGCAGCTCATGTTCATTTCTGAATTAATCAACAAAATATCAATTTAGTATATAAATGATGTTTATGTGGATGATTTTTTTATATGAATTCCAAGAATTGATAATTACTAACACCCGTGCAAGACTCATATTTCATTAGCTTCTTTATATTCATATATATTTGTTGATAGTAATATATTGGCTTTAAATTTTTTAAAAATAAAATTGAATCCCACAGTAATTTTTTCATGAGACTTCATCAATTGGAATCTCACATCGACTTTTTATATAACTTCATTTTAAATGATAAACTAAATTTCTGATCAAAAGAACTATGCATAACAATATATAACATTCTATTAATTAATTAATTAATCAATTCTATGTTATGCTTTATTGCATGAATTTAAAAAGATCAAATAACTTAGTTTTGTTATTTTTTATCAAATCAAATCAATCAACTTCAATACGAATTACTCCCTCCGTCCCATCGAAAGTGGTGCGTATTCTTTTTTGGGCTGTCCCACCGAAAGTGGTGCATTTCCTTTTTTGGTAATAATTTTACACTATAAACAATGTGACCCCACACACATTTACACACCTTTACACTACAATCTTATTCTCCTTAAATTCCGTGCCCAAAAGAAGTGCACCACTTTGACCGGGACGGAGGGAGTATTACTAATTTTTTCAGAATTATAAGTGTTATCTTTATAACTCCAGAAGGGATGATTATCAGAATTTACTTTTGGTCTTTCAAATTCCATACGAGATAATATTAAAAATTTAGAGGTGGTCTGTCAAGCTTCATATGAGATGTACTCAGAACTCAGTTTGACTCCAAACAATATAATGTTCACAAGTTAAAAAAAATTTATCAACCTCCAAACGAGATGATGCTCATGACTTAATTTCGGCATTTTAAACTCTAAATGAGATTATGCTTAGCACTCAGCTCCAGTCTTCCAAGTTCTAAACAATGGATGCTTAGAACTCGGCTTGGTGTATCAAATTCTAGACGAGATGATGCTCAGAAGTCAGTTATAGTCTTACAAGCTCCAGATGAGATGCTCACAAGTCAGTTCTTATCTTTCAAGCTGCAAATGAGATGATGCTTAAAAGTTAGTTATATTTTTTCAAGTTCCAACTGGTGATACTCATAAGCTGGGATGCACGGATTCGCGCAAAATCACCCCCGTGCAGTATCCGATTCGCGCGGGGGGCGGGTGCGGGCGCGATTCGCGTGGGATTCGCACGGGATTCGCCACCTGGCGAATCCCCCCAAAAATCAAAAAAAAAAATTTGGATTCGCGAATCGGGTGCGCCAACCTCGCGAATCCGGTGGTTTCCGGTGGTTGGCTTCAATATGCCGCTGCGGTGGTCGGATTTCAGAGGGCGGCGGCGGTAGGGGCGGCGACCTCCTGCCGTTGTTCAATCGGTGTGAGACGCCGATTCCTCAAACGGCGCTTGATTCCGCCGGGGAAGAAGAACGAGGGAGGTGGCGCGGAGAGGCGGCGGTGGCGATTCCTCACCTTGATTCCGCCGGGGAAGAATAACGAGGGAGGTGGTGCGGGCTGGCTGTGAGTGTGGGTGTGCGACAGAGGAAAAAAGAGAGAGAGAGAGGTCAGAGAGAAGAGAGAGCGGCTGTGAGAGAGAGAGTGTGCGTGTGGCTGAGTGTGTGTGAGTGAGTGTGTTTAGTGTGTGTGTATTAGGTTAAAAGAGAGGGATTGGATTGGGCCTTTGATTTATTAATGGATTTGGGCTTCTAGTTTTATTAAAAAGGAATTTGATGGACTACAAAATTTGGGCCTTTAATAAATTTTAGATTCTTTATATATATATATATATATATATATATATATATATATATATATAGCACAGACGTATCCTTCACGAATCGCACCCTATAATTTTTCAAAAACCCGTATCCCTGCACCCGAATCGTTTCGCTCCCGCACCCGCCCCCTCGCACCTATGCAATCTAGCTCATAAGTCAAATTTCATATTTCAAGCTTCAAACAAGATGATTATTAGAAGTTTGATGTACAAAAGTCAAATTTGATATCTCGAGTTATAGACAAGATAATGCTCAAAAGTATTGTAAAGTTCGGATGAGATGATGTCCACATATAATATAAGATGTGGTCTTAATTTTACGTACCTATCAATTTTTTAAAATTATACTCCTACAAAATTAGTAAATCTTTTTTTAAATACGATTAACAAGAAATGTGATGTATATCCTATATATTTACATATTTTTTTTCTTCTTATTTTTCTAAAATCTCTAATCTCACATAAACTTTTTAGGAAAATTTATCAAATAAAAATTTATATAAAAGACAATCTATTTTAGCTCTCAACAATAAATTAACATCTAACTAATGAAAATTGTTGAGATTATTTATAATTTTAATTGTACCACTAATTAATTTTAGTCGAATAAAATTAATTAAAAGTTATTTATATAAATATCATTTTATATGTTATGACTATAAATAATGTACAATGATAATTGTGATGTAAAGTGATTTCCCGTCGAATTTCAACGGGTTACACACTAGTTATTGTTTAATAATATATAATAACTAATTAGATGTATATCATGTTGCTAAACATGAGAAAATGGTGAGCTGTAGACAACGTGGTGTATCAGATTAGTTACAGTTTAAACTTAGCCAAAAAAAAAAATGGACAACTGTTTCCGAAGAATAATTAGGAAAGAAATTGTTCCCGGAAGTGTTGCCCTATAATTGTAAGCAATATTGGAGCTCTCCAAATTCATCAAAAAATTTATCAAATGTTTTAACAGGTGAAGATCTAAGTATATAGTATAAAATTTCAATCTTGAAAGAGAAATTAAAAAATATTTAATTGTATTTGGGTACGAGTGTCTTGATATGTTTTACAAATTTCGATATATACAGTATCACATTTTACATGAGACTACCTCTTCCATAAAGTTTCGTCATTAATTAATAATAAAAAAAAAACTAAAACCAGATAAAGACTAACCAGTGATGAAATGGAGTTTTAGATTCCGTTTTAAGTTTTTTTTTTATCAGAAAAATGATTAAATTAGAGAAAGGTCAAGGTACCAGAAGTACCAAACCGATTACAACAGATAAGGGGAAATAGTATTGGAGAACCAACAACTAAAATTGATCTCCACATCTAACAGATTAAAAACCTTATTCCAACTCCATAGCCTCGCTTTGATTTCGCCCAGCATTTTAAGTTGACGTAAATCCATATGCTTTCACGCCAAGAACTAAGAATTCCTTAACTATTCAATTCATAACATAGTTAGAGCACATGACATGCTTCCCAAATTTGTTCCACTTGCACAGAACAGAAATAATATATATATAGCTGGACCTAGAGCTACATATATCAGTATTCCCATTTTCGAATATGTAATTTCCTACTACTTTCTCCATCCCGCGAATCTTGAGTCAATTATTTTTGACACGATAATTAAGAAAATAGTATTTAGTGTGTTAAGTGTAGTAGGTGAGAAAGTGAAAATATTAATAAAGAGAAAAAAGAATTGTCATATAATTCAAGATTCGTGGAACGGAGGGAGTATTGTACTATTTATTTATTTGTTTATCCAAGTCAAGTTCTTTCTTTATAGTCACTGCATGTACAATTTCTTGGAAAGTATAGATACATTACGATCCCACTTTGACAATATAATAATTAAATTTTTTTTAAAAAAAACATATATTCATAAAGAAACAAATAGTAAATGAATTAGTTTGATTATAGTAATAGTATTTGGCGTGGGGTTTACGGATGTGGCACTCACGCGCTACCAAAGCTGACATCAGCAGAAGGCAGCACCTCTACATCACTTTGAAACATTATAAAATAGAATAGAATATGGTGATTCATGAAACTTAGAGAGGAATTCTCCTATAATTAATTTAGTGATAAACTCAAAGGCTGTACTTTCCTTTCACCCCAAGAAACTTGCACTGCAACTCTCCTTGTATATCTATATATATATAATATATATCTTGTCTCCTAGCTACCACCCTAGCTATTGTAATTGCTAATAATGGAAGAAGAAGAAGAAGAATCATCAGCTGTGGCTGAGATGCCTCCGGGCTTCAGATTTCACCCCACCGATTTGGAGATTATAACTCACTATCTTCTCAACAAGGTCCTCGACGTCCGATTCCGAGCTCAACCTATCCGGGATATTCATCTCAACAACTTTGAACCTTGGGATTTGCCTCGTACATTTCTCCTCTCTCTACTATTTTTTTTTTCTCCATTAATTTTCTTTCATCAAATATATACATGTCTTCACTCTAATCTAAAAACACTTTCAAGCTCAGTAATGAATTAATCGATGTATAGAAAGCGCGCAGATGCATGGCATGAACCCTGCAGCTACCTAGAAAGCTTAGCATTTTCATTCACGAGAGACTTTGAAATCAGATAATTAATCATATTGTTGGATGCAGCTAAGGCGGCGAAGATGGGAGAAAATGAGTGGTTCTTCTTTTTCGAGAAGGAATGTAAGTACCCATCAGGAAGGAGAACGAATAGGGCAACAGCATCGGGATATTGGAAGTCAACTGGGAAAGATAGAGAGATACACAATGCCACCAAAATGGTTGTTGGTATGAAAAAAACGCTAGTTTTCTACAAAGGGAGGGCTCCTAAAGCCCACAAAACTAATTGGGTCATTCGCGAATACAGACTCCATGGAGACTTCTCTGCCTACAACCTCTCCCATCATGCAAAGGTCGCTTTTTGCAATTAATCTCCCAATTAATTAATGCATGGGGAAGTGATATGATTTTGTTGTTATTTTTCCAGGAAAAATGGGTTGTTTGCAGGGTTTTCCACAAGAAAGATGTTCCAGTCGTGGACCCGCCGCTGCCGCCATTGACAGACCACTATTCTTCTGAAAAAGCTAGTTTAAGTTTTGCAACTGATGAAATCATCAAACCATCAGCTTTGAATTCATGTGAAGATGGGCTGAGTTGGTGGTCGCCCAATCTCACTGATAAGCCGAATTCAAGGATTCTTTACACAGGTGGGAATGAGATTGAGAGGTTGATGGAAATGGCAACGGCTGACTGCGAGAAAGAGATCAGTGATGGTAGCAACAAGGCATGTGAAGGTCTGTGTGATATTTTGGATATGGATTCCTTGTGGACTTACTGATTAATAATCTACATTTTTTTACAGAAAATTAAATTTATTTGTGTCTACTTGTTGGTGATATTAGGTTATAGCTAGATGCATGGAAATTAAATATATGATCAATTTGGTGGTTTCACGAGTTATTTATTCTATGTATTCGTTTCCTATGTTTAAGTGTTTAATGAAAGACGGGAAGAGATTCGGTGTCCCACAATCTCATGTGTGTCATTATGTCCATGCTTATATCTATTATTTTAAAAATATTTTTTATAAAAATAAAATTTATTATAATACTGGGAATTATATTTAATTTTTATTTCAAAAGATTAAATTTTTAGAAAGTATATACTATGACTTTGAATTTATCAACCTATTATTAGCTAATAAAAATGAAATTAAATGATAAAAAATAATTATATACCCTAAATTGATGGAATAAACCCAAGTTTATAATCACAAAATTAAACTAAAACATATAAAGTTGAAATTGACGAAAATATCTATAAGAAATTAAATAAAATTGAAAGTGGAACACAAAGTGGGACATAAAATGTGGTATACTGAATCTCATTCCAATGAAAGACCACTCAAATGCCAAATATTTCTATCAACAATATTTTCAAATTTATTACAAATATACAGTATTTTCAAATTCTACTTCAAGAGAAAAAACATAGTACTAATATTTTCTAATTCTAACAGATTAAGTCATACAAGTAACTGTTATTGTAACTCTAAGCATCAATATATAAAAATCTCAAATGTACAAGAACTGAAAAGAGATTAAGAGTAAAATTATTAAGTGCTGATGAGGACTAGCTCAAGTGGCAAAGCTGAGGCACCCAAAGACTTTCAATCGTGCGGTTGTTTTTTTTTTTTTTTTTTTACCTTTGTGTGGTGTAGAGGTCCCGCCTGTGTAGAGGGTTGCTTATTAAATTATATTAGATACCCTCTTGTAATTTTAAAAAAAAATTATTATTATTGTTTAAAAAAGAGTTAAATTATTAGGCAACTCTAAATTTAGGCTTGTTTCATAAACGTTGATGAGGCCCGTGTATATATTTTTCTGCCAACATTTATAAGATGGGCCAAGCTAACTGTAATACCAATCCATGAGGCCCACTTATACATCCTATAAGGACTTTTCAAACCCACATTCTTCCGACTAAAAGCCCATATTGTGTAACAACTCACAATTTCCACGTTTATATTTATATTTATCGCTATTATAAAAAATTGTACTCCCTTCATCCACAAAAAATATGTATATATGTATTTATTTTCATTTTGATTCGTCCACAAAAAATATGCCTAATTTATTTTAACCAAAAAAACACCTTTTTTTGGCCCATCTTAAAGCAACTAAATACCACAAATAATGTGGAACACATATTTCACTCACAATACACTCAACAAAATTTGTACCGTAATCATTTAAGCATATTTTATGGACTGATGGAGTATATGTTTTTACAAATTTTGATTATACATGTAGTATTTTTTTCTTATTTTAATTTTTAAGCATAATTTAGTAATCTAACATATAAGATTCGAATAAGAATGGTATTATAACTAAAATTCTTCAAACTATTTATGCAGTACATGTATTATGTTCGAAATCCAATAGTAAAAGAAGTAGTGATTGAGAAATGAATAGCAAGGTCAGGGAAGAGTAGGGGAAAGGGTAGGCTTAGCAACTTTGATTACACCGCAATCACTAATGTAGAGAGTCTTAAGAGGCCTGTTCCATATGGCACGTGCGCTTTTGGCTCTTCCATCTCCCAGAAACTCCGCCAAATCGTTGTACTGTCGGATTCTTTCCCCTGGTTTGTATGTCGGAATCGCCGCTATTCCTCTCACCACATCCATTCCTGCACATAATCACACCTATATGTATTGGATTGCCTCTAACACTAACTACTCATCAAAACCTTGTCTCCAATCATGCCTCAATTCATGGTATTAAACAATTATAAGTTACATAGTGTAATTAGGGGATGGATCTGACCTTCAAGCACAGAGCCGAACACAATATTCCTGCTATCAAGCTGCGGGCAGGGGCCGGGCCCAGTGGTGATCAAGAACTCGACGTTATGGTAATTGGGGCTGAGCTTCACATCATCGTCATCGTCATTTTCCGACAAGCACAAGGAGACCACACCGGGCCTCGAGTGCTCCAGCACAAATGCCTTGGAATCAACGGTCTCGGTGTTCCTAATCAGCTCCACCGGCGGCTTCACATCTCCTTTGTCACGGCGCCCCTGCCGCCCCGCCATCAGGTACTGCCCCGGCAGCAATTTCTGGACCAAAGTGCCCTTGTAGCTTGACCCCGCCGAGCCGCTGCACATGGCCTTGAAGTTGGCCACGGTGATGGGGACCACGTTGCCGTAGAGGCCCACCACCACGCGCCCCACCGCCTCCGACTCCGCGCACAGGGAGAGGTCCGACTCGCCCAGGGTGCGGCTCTGGAAGTAGGAGGGGCAGATGCTGAAATCCAGGAATACTCTGTCGGTCACGGTGGTGTCGGGGGCGGCGGCGGAGGTGCTCAGGGGGGTCAGGAGTGGGAGGCTGCCGGAGAGGAAGAGGAGGGACCGGCGGTTCAGGGGGAGGCACTGCTGCTGCTGGTGGTGGTGGTGGTGGTGGTGAGGTGAGATGGGGTTTCGAGGGAGATTGAGAGTGGCGGAGCAGCCCATTGCGAGTGGTGTTGCATGGCCGGAGTTGGAGGAAAGGGAGATAGCTAGTGATCACTCTGGTTATGTGGGATAGTTGGATGCCACACAAACTAGATTGATTGTGTTGCGTTGTGGGGTACACAATTTTCTAATTTTAGGACTTCTTTTTTTCTTTTCTAAATTCTCTCTTATCATATGGGCTAATATTTGAACTTCTCTGTACCTATATCATAACATATACGAAATTAAAAATGAATACATATATTATTATTATTATTATTATTATTATTATTATTATTATTATTATTAACAATTTTACTTACCAATAAAAGGAAAAAATAACTTTTTTTCAGGAATCAATTTCTATATATGATCATCGGTAGCTTAAATTAAGAACACGGCCGAAATATATTCCCTTGACTCAAGCTACAAAGCCTCCAAACCAATTTCTAAATCCAACATCTATTAGATGTTTGAGTCCCTCCTTGAACAGTTTTATAATTCTAATTTCAAAGCGTCAAATCAATATTGAATTGGAAAATTAATTTTGTGAGTTTTTGTAGTTCAAAGTTAAGAGGATTTTGGTCGTTATCTTAATTTCAACAATTGATGATTGAATTGGTCGAAATTAACGGATTGAGAAAAAAAAAAAGGTAATTAGTAGCATCTTTTATTGATATAAAGTAAAATTGTTAGCAAGAATAATACTCCATTGAATTTTACATTGGTTGGCTACAATTATGAAACGGGTATAATCTTAAATAATAAAATAGTAAAACGTGAAAATAAGCAACTAGACGAACATCCATTGATGTAATGTAGCTCTGGTGAAGACCTCTTTATTGGCAGATTGGAGAGACAAAGAGCAGTGGTGCGATGGCTGCTTCTTCTTCATCGTAACGTTCCTGTGATGAGAACATGCGGCGGCGACACTCGTGTGCAGCGCACAGCTGCAGTGTCTGTGATATGGCCTTCGCTCTTTATCTCTTTTCTGAGAGGATACGCTCTCTTCAACTTGAAACCATTGGACAAACACATCCTCCGCGATCGTCTTCATCTCTCTCTCTCTCTCTCTCTCTCTCTTACATGTCGAAATAACATATATTGAATGGAAGAATAGGAAACTTCCAGAATTATAATCAGAGGACATTTTGGTTTTGGACAAAGTAGAAGCCGACTCGGCAGAACTTGACTTCAATGAAGGCTTCAAAGATGAAAGACCGTTGACTGTTTTGCCTTGAGGTTGATTCAAGGGCCTCTTTGCCAAATCTTCTTTTCTTAGTTTGTTATTATTAAAGTATTTATTCTCAACTGTTTTCTTGCTGAGTCGGCAAGTAGTTAGGCTGTTGCTAGTTAGTTAAAACCGATTAGGAAGCTTCTATTATCTTCTTCTGTTCACTATAAAAAATCAACCGATTAGTGATGGAATTTTCCGTCGCTAAAAATGAAAATTCCGTTGCTAAAAGTCATTAACGACGAAATAGTGACTGATTTATTCTGAATCTAGATTCGTGGTCTCTAGCGACGGGAAATGATTCTGTGCGCTAACTTTAATGACGGACTAACGACAGAATTTTCCGTCGCTAAAAATCTGTTGTCGTTTGATTGTCTATATTTAACTACGGATTAGCGGTGGAAAATTCCGTCGCAAATTTGGTTTGAAAAAATCTGTCACTATTACGTCCCTATTCTATCGCTGAAGACAATAGATTTTATAAAATATTTTTTATTTTATTTATATATAAGTATTTGACTATTACCACAATATTAATGCAACTTATTCAACAAAATATAAACCACAAAAAAAATATTATATCACATTAATTCATAGAACTCCAACATAACAAAAGTCATATGTTCAATCTCTAACATAACAAAAGTTAAAATCAAATTGTTCAAAATAGTTTCATACTAACATCTAAACATAAAATGAATCAAGGGGAAGATGATGAACGTCCTCTACCACTATCTAGCTTCGATAGAGCTCGTTCAAAAGCCACCTACTAAGCTCGTAGCTTAGCTCAAATATGTAGTGGTTAGTTTGTTTTAGATAGCTACTTGTATAAATTGCTATGGCTGTGATCTGATTTGAGTATTGAAATCATAATCAGTTTATATTTTTCTTGTATATTTTCTTCTATCACTTTTCTCTCCTTTTCTCATTACGTTTAACATGGTATCATACGCCAAAAATTAGTCTAGATTCATCCTCTTCGATCCCTGTTTCCGCTCCAATCTCTCTTCGCTCTCTCACTATTTCCTGCTCTCGTTCTGCACTTCTATGGAGAATTCATCCACCGCCGTCAATCTTCCATACTTTCCTCAAATTCTCAAGCTTGATCGCTCCAATTATGCCTTTTGGAGAGCCCAACCGCTATCTGCTATTCGTACTCATCGATTCCATGAGTTCATTGCTCCTACGGCTGCACCGCCGCCGACTGCTTCCACCGGTGTTCCTCCACAACATGCAGCTCACTCAACGTGGCTTCGCCGAGATCAATTCCTTCTCAGCTGGATGCTCTTATCCGTCAGCGAATCAATGCTTGGACATGTTGTCCGATGCACTTCTTCACGCGATTTCTAGTCTGTTCTTGAGTGACTCTTCATATCGCAATCCAAGGCTCGCATCATGCAGTTGCATCTTCTTCTCCAAACCACGAAGAAATGCGCAATAAGTGTTGAAGAATTTTTTTTCTGAAAGTACGCAGTTATGCTGATCAACTATCTGCCGTTGGTCA
Organism: Salvia miltiorrhiza; assembly: GCF_028751815.1. Taxonomy (NCBI): domain Eukaryota; kingdom Viridiplantae; phylum Streptophyta; class Magnoliopsida; order Lamiales; family Lamiaceae; genus Salvia; species Salvia miltiorrhiza. The sequence goes on along the minus strand of NC_080392.1, from coordinate 5,074,247 downwards.
ACTCATCAATGATGATGGGCTTGTTATGTATATTCTCTCTGGATTTGGACTAGAGTATGAGGCTCTAGTTGTCAACATTATGAATCGAAGTGATACTCAGAATTTGCAGGAAATTCAATACTCATTTCAAGCCTATGAACTCAGATTTCAGCAACAAAATTCCTTCTCCTGTTTTGAGCTATCTGCAAATGTTGCCTATCGTGGTCAAGGCAGAGGTCTTTCTCCTGCTCGAGGCGGTTTCAGTCGCTCTATGCCTTCCAACAAGAGCATTATGTGCCAATTATGTGGTCGCTCTGGTCACGTTGCTATCAAGTGCTTCAAGCGTTTCGACATAAATTTTACAGATAACATAACTAGGGGTGTAAATTCGGGTTACGGGTATCGGGTATACCCTCATCCACCTCGATACCCGCAAAATCAAGGAAGAGGGTCGGGTGCGGGTATTGTTTTCTCAAAAACTGCGGGTATCGGGTACCCTCAGGGTACCCGCATACCCGCATGTAATATTTAATTAAATGAATAATTTTTATAATTATTAATTAATTTTTAGGAAATGAAAATAACTCCCTAAGCCCTAGTCAATTCACTACTCAAATTTTCTTCGTCACAGGTTTTATGGATAATCGATGAAATAGAAAGGATATTTTCAAAAAAAAAATTAAAATGAGGGACAAAATACCCGCGGGGAAAAGAGGGTACCCGCACATTGCGGGACAAGAATACCCTCCGGCGGGACAAAAAAACCCGCAAAATTAAAAATAATCAAGAACTTGCGGGAAATGAGGGTACCCTCATACGCGAAGTGGATACCCACTGCGAGTATTCGGGTACCTGCAGCATGTAGGCGGGACGGGTGAGGGTGGGGGTTTCGGACGATTTTGTCCTGCGGGTACCCGCATTTTGTGGGTAGGGTATACCCGAATTTACACCCCTAAACACAACACCTCAAGCCTTTTTCTCAGATGTGCAACAATCACCTTCTATAACTTCTGTTGATGTTGTTGCTTCTCAGGATCTATTTGCAGCTGATCCTTCTTGGTATATGGACAGTGGAGCTACGGCTCACATCACTAATGATCTCCAGAACTTGGCTATCAACAATGACTATTGTGGTTCTTAAAGTATCATAGTTGGATGTAGTGGACCCAACTATTTTTTGTGATTTTCTGATATGAATAAATCGTAAACAAGGATATTAAGAAGAAGGAAAGGAGAAGTTGCAGAGAGAGTGAGAATTTGAGAGGAGGAATTGAGATTTCATTTCTGAATGCATGTTTCATGCCTATCCGAGGGCCTTATACCCGAGTGGTCCCAACAACTCACGCACTCCATGCTACAACAATAACTAACTGGAAATTAATTAAACTAATTAAAAAAAACGATACAGCGCTTTTACAAAAGGGAAGCGCGACTCCACTTATCCGTTCAAGCCTCCTTCAGCCACGTGTACGGTCTGCGATGAATGCCGACTCGAGTTCTGTTAAAATACCGAACTCGCTATCATTTCCCGCTCCATCTCCTTTAACCTCTTGAATCATGACAATACTCCCCGCTTGAGTTGATCCTTGTCCACAAGGATCGAAGGTGGGAAACTTACGCCGAATAAAAGCGATATCTTCCCATGTTGAAAGTTGTGGATTCTGGTTCTGCCATTGGACCAAAACTTGGGGACAGTCTACCCCCTTCCGTGTCTGAACACGACGATCAAGAACAGCAATAGGATTAACAATGCAGCAACCTTCATCATCAACAGCAGGTAATTCTGGTGACAGCATATTACTTCTTCCCAAACATCTCTTGAGAAGTGAAACATGGAAAACAGGATGAATTTTAGAAGACTCGGGTAAATCTAACTTATATGCCACTGCTCCCACTTTTTGCAGTATGGTATAAGGACCATAGTAACGGGCTTCAATTCCTGCTCCAGTAAGGAATAGCTGGAGGAGTAGATGAGGTATACTTCCTCAACCTCCAAAAGATTCTTATGAATTAAGGAATTGAGTGCTGGACCTGTATCCACTTGACACTCAGTAGCTTGATTCACAGCTTGCAATTTAACTCTTTTACCGCCAACCTGAACTATACAAGTGATTTTCTTATAGTCAAGAACAATGGGTGTGCAATGCTCAAGCCAGTCACTACCCAAGATAATGTCATAGCCCTCATGCTCCAACAATCTAAGTGGGTACTTGAACTCATGACCCTGTACTACCCATGTGAAATCCTTTACTACTTGGGTACTTAAAAGTTGTTGCCCATTTGCAACCCTCACCAAAACAGGAGACTCATTACTTACTACACTGTTCAAGGCTTCAGCTGTACTCTTCTTAATGAAACTCAACGAGCTACCAGTGTCTATCAACAAATGCACTCGTTTCCCTGTTACTTCACCAATAATCCTCATAGTTTTGGTGCCATTAATACCAGTGATTGCATTAACAGAGACCTCAATTTCTGCTACTGGTTCAGTTTCTGGGGTTGCCTCATGATCATTTAGCAGTAGCTCCACATACTCTGGCTCATGCTGGATGTGAGCCAATTCTTGTTCCTCGGACATGGCCATGTAGAACACTTTAGGTTTGCACTTATGGCCATAAACATAGGGATCATCACAATTATAACATAAGCCCTTCTCTCTTCTAGCTGCCATTTCAGCACTGGTAAGCAGCTTAATGGGAACCTTAGTACTGTTGGTATTATGGGGTTTCTGCACCACTAACCCCTCTGACCTCTTATAGTTATTGTTCTGGCCATTGGTGAACTTGGAGATAGGCTTCACTCTCTTGGATAAGGCATCCAAGGTAAGGACCTGCTTCTGTCCAATCTCTATAGCATCTTGTAAGGTTTGTGGCTTAAACAACATCAAGAAGCTCTGCATCTCCTCCGTTAAACCACTTATAAAGCAGGCTACAAAGTACTCCTCAGAGTACTCCATGTGATTACTTAGCAGTAAACAAGATCTCAACTCTTCAAACCGCTCCACGTATTGGGTATAAGAATTGGTTTGCTTCAGATTTTTAAATTCCATAATAATCTTCACATCACTGATATCATCAAATCTAGAAGCTACCACCTCTAAAAACTGCGCCCACGTAATATCCAATATATTTTCATACCCAAAATTTTGAAACCATTGTAAGGCCTTTCCCTCGAAATTGTGCACCGCCAACTGGATCATATGCTCATCACTAAGGGCAGATGTGAGTTTAAAATAGGTATTACATTTGATTATCCAAGATCTAGGATTAGATCCATCAAATCTAGGAAAATCCACCCTATGAAACGAGTTTCCTGAACTGCCTTGTGATTGATCTGACTTAAACTTGGAAGTGTAAGGAGTAAAAGCAGATTTAGACCCCACACCCGATTGCAGATGAAATGGAGTTTTGCCCAAGATAGGTGAATCAGTCTTACCTTTATCCTTACTCATGTTCAGCAACTGTAGTTGAATTTCCGCTAGCAATTTGGACAGATGATCACACTTATGATCAATACCCGATATCATCTGTTCCACCTTGTGATCCACAGCCAAGATTTGCTCGTGAATCTTCTCTTCTGCCGCTGCTCGTTTCATAGTTTCAGCTTGCAGAATTTGATCGAGCTTCTTTTGTGCCTCCTGTAAATCCTTCATGCGTGTTGCCTCCGCCATCTCTTAGCCCAGAATTCCGCTCGCAGAGAGCAGGAACTTGGCTCTAGATACCAATTGTAGTGGACCCAACTATTTTTTGTGATTTTCTGATATGAATAAATCGTAAACAAGGATATTAAGAAGAAGGAGAGGAGAAGTTGCAGAGAGAGTGAGAATTTGAGAGGAGGAATTGAGATTTCATTTCTGAATGCATGTTTCATGCCTATCCGAGGGCCTTATACCCGAGTGGTCCCAACAACTCACGCACTCCATGCTACAACAATAACTAACTGGAAATTAATTAAACTAATTAAAAAAAACGATACAGCGCTTTTACAAAAGGGAAGCGCGACTCCACTTATCCGTTCAAGCCTCCTTCAGCCACGTGTACGGTCTGCGATGAATGCCGACTCGAGTTCTGTTAAAATACCGAACTCGCTATCATTTCCCGCTCCATCTCCTTTAACCTCTTGAATCATGACATTGGAAATGGTAACTCTATGTCTATATCTTCCACTGGCTCCAACTCTATACTTTATATGCCAACCACTCTTTACTTCTCAATAACATTTTGTATGTTCCTCAAATTACCAAAAATCTCCTTAGTATCTCTCAATATATCAAAGACAATAATATTTCTATTGAGTTTACTCACAACTCTTGTTTTGTCAAGGACTTCAAGACTCATCTAGTCCTGCTGAAGGGGGTTCTGTCTAAAGGCCTTTACCACATCGATCCATCTTCACTTTACAACAGTAATGTTTCCTCATCATCATCTAGCTCTCATTCATCTTCTGTTAGTCTTCCTTCTAGTTTTGCCGGTAATAAATCTCGTAGTACAGACTCACATGTAACTAGCTACTTCCAAATTTGTTGGAATATGTATTATTTTAGATGTCTTACATAGGTCTCTTGGTCATCCTGGATCAAATGTTATGGCTACAGTCTGTACTCATCTTAAACTTCATTTTCAATCAAAGAATATCAGTTTTTGTGAAGCATGCAAAGTAGGAAATATGCATCAAAAACCTTATATCTCACAACCCATTAAAACTACAGCTGCTTTAGATCTAGTACACTCAGACCTTTGGGGTCTTGCATCCACACCTTCCTCTGCTGGTTATCAATATTATATAATCTTTGTTGATGATTTTGCAAAGTATACTTGGATTTATCCTTTAACATTAAAGTCTCAAACCACCACTGCTGTCAAAATCTTCATTCAAATGATCAAATGTCAATTTTCTGTCAATATAAAATCTTTTCAGACTGATTGGGGGGAGAGTTCAGACCATTAACACAATATCTCACCTCTCTAGGTATACACTTTCAACATCCATGTCCATATGTACTTGCTCAAAATGGTGGTGTAGAGAGAAAATATCACCATGTAGTAGACATGGGTTTAACCTAGCTAGCTCAAGCTTCTCTACCTTTTAAATACTGGTGGGATGCCTTTCAGTCGGCCACTTACCTTATCAATAGACTACCTACCCCTTCACTTTCCAACAAATCTCATTTTCAAGTTTTTTTTTTCACCGGGTTCCCAATTACAAGTGGCTTAAAGTCTTTGGTTGTGCATGTTTTCCCTACTTAAAGCCATATAATCAACATAAGTTGCAGTATAGATCATCTATGTGTTTGTTTCTGGGTTATAGTGAGAGTCATAAAGGGTATAAAGTGTCTTAGTTCTTCTCAAAGAATATATATTACCGATACAGTGCATTTCAATGAGTTTGAGTTTTCATATACTTCTATGTTTCCCAACACTATACCTGAACCATCACAGCCCCCACTTACTCCTGCTCACTCTATACCCATTCTGCCTCTCCCAGATCAGCCTCTTACAACAACATTCATTATCATCCTTCTCCTCGCAAACTCTCTCTGCTTAAAGCTCCTCCAGCCCTCATCCATCATCTTCTTCTTCCTTATAGACTCAAAGTTCTCCCAGTCCTCCTTCCTATCTCCTTCCCACTCCCCACCATCCCCTAAACTTCCTCACCTGCCCACACCTCCAGTATCACCATCTCCATCACCCCCTCCTCCACCACCTCCTCAAACTAATACTCACACCATGGTTACCAAATCCAAATGTGGCATTTTCAAGCCCAAGAGTTTCATTGTTAAGCAGGATAGTTCTGGTCCTACCTCTGGTCCGGTTTGGTGCTTTGCTATACAACATGAGGTATATATTGTTAAGCATATTGTTGTTGACTCTGCATCTAAACTACCCTCCATCCCTAAGTCAGATGATGAAGCTTTAGCTCATCCTGGTTGGTGCTCAGCAATGGAAAAAGAGCTTCAAGCTCTTAACATCAAAGGCACTTAGATTCTTATCCCATCATTTCCTTTGTATAAGGTAATAAGCAACAAGTGGGTATTTAGAGTCAAAACTCTATCTAATGGTGAGCTTGATAAGTTGAAAGCTCGTTTAGTAGCTAGAGGCTTTGAACAACTTTCGGGTGTTGACTTTCTTGAGGTTTTCAGTCCAGTCATAAAATCATCTACTATTTGACTTATATTTGCTCTAGCTTGCTTCAAAAGGATGGTTGATACAATAACTTGATATTAATAACGTGATTCCTAAATGGAGACCTTGCAGACAATATATACATGACCCAACCTAAAGGATTTGAGGATCCAGTGCATCCTGATTACGTGTGTAAGCTCCAGAAGTCTTTATATGGTTTGTGGCAAACGCCTAGAGCATGGTATGACAAACTGAGATCCTATCTATACTCTATTGGCTTTCAACGGTCTGTATTAGATTTTTCTTTGTTCTTTAGAAAAGATAGTGATGCTTTGCTTCTTATCTTAACCTATGTTGATGATATTCTCATCACTGGAGATAATCACAGTGAAGTCTTGCACATTATTGAATTGCTCAACCAACAGTTTGCTCTTACTTCTCTTGGTGAGGTACATTACTTCTTGGGTATAGAAGTTACTAAGTTTCAGTCATCTTATGCTTTATGTCAATCCAAATACTTGAAGGAATTGCTTGAGAAAACTAACATGAGCTCATGTCATCCCTGCTCTACTCCTATGACTTCCGTCACAAAATTATCTAAGGAAAGAGGTGAACTCTTCTCTTATCCATCTTTGTACCGCAACACGGTTGGTGCTCTTCAATATCTCACTGACACTAGACCATATATTGCCTATGTTGTTAATAAGCTCAGTCAATTTTTCCATTATCCCACTACTCTCCATTGGCAAGCCTGCAAAAGGGTCATTCATTATCTCAAAGGCACCACCTTTATGGCCCTTAATTTCTGATCTTCTACTTTCACTCAGTTAATTAGTTTTGCAGATGCGGATAGGGGTGTGCAAAAATCGAGCCGGTCAAAAAAACCGATCGAAAATGGATCGAATCGATCGGTTTTTGGTCGATTTTTTTACACAGGTCGGTCGGTTCGGTCGAAAATTGATAAAACTTTTAGTTTTTTCGGTCAGTTCGGTTTTCCAGAATTTGGTCGGTCGACTAAACAAATATTTCAATTCCCAAGAATCCAACTTGCCCCCCACCCCCAGTTCTCGTCGACCCTCTCACCCCTAGATCCAGTCTCTTTTCCCCTCCCCAAATTTCCCATCAAACTCCGGCCGCCTCCTATTTTCCTTCTCTTCAGACCCCAGACCTCGCCTCCCCTCCCACGGCCCCATCCCTAGTCCACCTCCGTCAGCTTCAATTTTTTGAGTTCAGTCTGCTATCTCCCGCGCCGCGCCGTCCTGTACTCTGCCCTCCGCCCATGCCGGTCGTTGCTCCCTGCGCCGCTACGCCTTTTTTCCAATCCCGAGGTATTTCACTTTAAATCCGTAAAAATTTCACTCAAGATTCAGAGTTAGAAGAGATGATGAGCGACAGAGATTCAAATCAATAGCAGCAACGGTCGGTTTGGTTCGGTCGGTTGAAAATTGACATCTCAACGGTTCAATTTTCGGTCGGTGTATGTTTTTGAAATCGGTCGGGTCGGAGGTTTTTTTTAACCGTCGGTTTGATCGCTTTGGTGTTTTTGGGTCGGTCGGTCGGCCGAACCGACCGATGCACACCCCTAGATGTGGATTATGCAAGTTGTGTTGATGATAGGCGCTCCACTGGCGGATATTGTGTTTATTACGGTGATAACTTGATACTTGTAGTTCTAAAAAGAAATCAGTGGTATCACGCAACAGCACATAATCTGAGTATCGGGCTCTCGCATCTGCTACAGCTGAGCTAATGTGGCTACACTTTTTATGTCAAAAATTACATCTTCCAGTTGCTTCTCCTCACAAGCTGTGGTGTGATAATTCTACTGTCGTGGCGCTCGCCTCAAATTCGGTTTTCCACGCTAGGACCAAGCACATTGAAGTAGACGTTCATTTTGTAAGGGAGAAGGTCCAAGATCAGTTCATTGAAGTTGGGCATGTACTAGCAACTGACCAAGTTGCTGATCTCTTTACTAAACCTTTGGCTGAGCCCCGGTTCTGTTCCCTACGTAGCTCTTTACATCTCGAGCCTCTCTGTGATCATGGGTAGTCTCTTGCGATATTGGGCAGACTTTTTTAGAGCATATTAAAGTATTTATTCACAGTTGTATTCTTGTTGAGCCAGCAAGTAGTTAGGATGTTGCTAGTTAATTAAAACCGATTAGGAAGCTTCTATTATCTTCTTCTGTTAGTTTGTTTTAGATAGCTAGCTACTTGTATAAATTGCTATGGCTGTGATCTGATTTGAGTAATGAAATCATAATCAGTTTCTCTCTTTGTTGTATTTTTTCTGCTACTCTCCTTTCTTATTTTTAATAGAACACGAAGTAAGTAAAATTCATTTATATATTATGCATAATTTCGAGTTTATTCCAAGTGGATCAAAACTGAAACTTATCATGCGAAGCTGCTTGAGATTAAGACAAATCTGATTGCCGACATAAGAACAAATAATCAGTGGTAAATGAGAATAAAATAATACTTAGTCGGCATCTGATCAACTATACAAAAGAACACACCGCGTGACTACCACATGAGAAAATAGGTGCATCCCATGTTCTCCATCTCTCCACATTCTTCTTCTTCTAATAAGTTTTCTATTCCTTTTCTATTGTTTTAACTCAATCATCATCACTAATTTACGTAAAGTTAAGATTTGTGGATTCTGATACTCGATAAATAGATAAATGGACCTTCACGATCGTAATAAGAATACGTGTCTCCCTTGATTGCGGTAGTTTTTAACTTTTGTGTATTTTTAATTCAAGGGCTTATAGGAATTGGGAAATATACGTATTTGATATTGGCTAATACACTGTATTAACTAATTTAGTATAGATCAGTCTAGCGTTTGGTATTATTTAGTAATAATGCAGATGATCCGATTTAATCCCACGATCCAGTATTATTAATCCAGATTTCTTAGAATTAATAATACCACATCTCCCTTAAGATTAACTTAAATTAAGATATTCTGTATTTAGCCATAATAACAAACTTCAACTCAGTATTAATAATCTTTCATTGTTTACGTTAATTATCTTACGTAATTCTTTACTGAAAATCAAACGAGAAGTATAAAATTCATTATAATTTGAAAAGAAGTAGAAGTGAAAGACGAGTTAATGCCGACACTTTTGGGTGATAGATATTTGTTGGGCTTATTTCTTTAATTAATAAATGCCGCATGTATTGGTGCCAAGAACCTTGAACAATGAATCATAAATGTGGGCCTTCCCTTTGCGATTCGATTAATTTCATGATCGCCACGTCTCTCACACTCCTTTACAGTTCAATAATCCCACTTGCTCTTCTGTATTACTTTAGGTTCTTAGCTGGAAAATTTTGAAATTTTTGCACATGGAATCAATTACATTCTTGCCAAAACACTTACTATTATTATTATTATTATTATTATTATTATTATTATTATTATTATTATATAAGCAAAATTACCGTGTCAGATCTTAGCGAAGGGCAGAATCCCAAATTTCTGGGAATAAACGACGTTTAATTACCCGAAAACAATTTAATTATTTTTTGTGAAAATATAAATATATTAAGGAGTGTTACTGAGCATCTCGATTAAGAGAGTATTTGGCGAAACTTATTTTTAAGCACCTAATTACTTGAAAAGGCTTAAAACTTTCTGGCGTTATATGCAAATCTTAACCTGAAAAGATTAGGGTTTGTTCTTTTTCAAACTGTCGAAAAGTCCAGAATTTCGTGAATCATTTTTAAAATTACACAAATTCAAATACTTAATTGCGTGAAACTAATCTGTTTTTTTAGGGCGAATTAACATGTAATATGAGAAGTAAAGATACGAAAAATACACACTGAACTGTAACCTATAATGTATTCTGAAATCTGAATTAAATCACTAATTTCCCAAGCGCATGGATAAAAAAACCCAAACCCCCGAAGCAAACAATTTCTTTCACCAATAATCAAAGAATACTCCCCTAGATAAAAGGTTAAATATATAATTCTATTTCGACAATTGGATCAATTTTCCTAAAACATGGCCCCAATAAATGTTAAAAAAGAAATAAAAATAAAACCCTAATCGACCTCTTCGTCCTCCCCCTTGCACAGGACCAAATGCGTATGCGTCCTCGTCATATCTCCCTGCGCCGCCGCCGCGGCGAAGGTGGGCGACGACTGGCACGGGGAGGTGGCGCCGGTGGTCGGAGAGGAGACATTCATCAACAACAAACAGCCCTCGCTCCAGGTCCTCTTAATCGGATAAGAGACGTTGTTGTATCGAGAGGCGTGGCTGCAGTGGCCGCGCTCTTTGTGCAGGGCGCACTTGCAATTCTTATGGTACGGTCGCCGCTGGATGCTCATGTCTCTGCCTGAGATGCAGCCCTCGAATATGCCTCGGTGAAAACCGTCGCCGGCCGCACCCGCCGACATATCGAACGCCCGATCGATCGATCGATCAATCGAGATTTCTGATCTGAAAACTAGCTGGCGTGTTTTGTATGAGAGAGAGAATGGTGGAGAGAGAGAGGGGGAGATTTTAATGGCGTGGGATAGGGATGGCAATGGGCCGGATCTGGACCGGATCCTGCTTGGTCCAGATCCAGATCCATGTTTTTTTACTTAGATCCAGATCCGGTCCAGATCCATTGGATCCAAAAAAATGGGATCCAGACCCAGATCCATAAGATCCACAGGGTCTCGGGTCCAGACCCAGATCCATATCATTTTTCTAAAAAAATAAATTCTACGCTAATTAAACATTAAAATAAAAATCATAACAATTGTCTAAAGTTTCAACAATCATTCAAGAATACAAAATACACCATAATCCATTTAAAACTAAACAATCCAAAATAAATAAGAACATCATAATTCATTTAAAACCAAACAATCCAAAATGAGAACATAATAATCCTAATATTGAAACGATCAATTTCTGTAATCCTCAAAGATGTCTTCCATATTGCAGCTACTTTCTGTAATCCTCAAAGATGTTAATGAATATGATAAAAGAAAAAAGGGTATATTTATAGCATAGTGCACAGGTTGCTGGCTTCTCTTGACTGATACAAACTTGTACCAACTGTAATGTAATACAATACGAAGACAGAGCTACCAGACCAAATGAAAATAAATCTTCAGCGGAAAATGACCATCCATAACCAAAGGATAAACCATCAATAGTTCTTCAAATATGAGAAATTAATCACCAAATAACCACCATTTTACCGTGCAAATGTCTGAGCGAAGCAGAAAGAACTCTAGCAAAATCTTGATTTCCACATTTCGAAAGTGATGCAACTGAACATCTAGTCAATGCCTGACTGAAACCAACCGAAATACCCTGCACGGAGATTCAATCCAGCTGAATGTAAAACATTTCTGCCACTAACATTGACAAAGACGAAGTTGAAACCAATAATTATGCCAACTTATAATGTAGAAACAAACAAAACGAATTATAATCTTGACAATCACAAATTTTCCTGAAGAGTGAAAAGGGGGATTTCGATGGTATAGAATAATATTTTTTGTAATAAAAAAACCGACACCCTCAATTTTGTATTTGGAGCAAAAACCGACACCCTCAATTAATTACCGAGAACCTGCACAGCGGCCGGAGAGGAGCGGCCGTAGATGGATTGGCGTCGTCTCACGCTGCTGCTCACGCTGCTCTGCTCACGCTGCTGCTCAGTGCTCACGCTGCTGCTCTCGGGTGGGGAAGGCCGGAGGGGCTGATTCGGAGGTGGACGGCCGCCGGCCGGAGGATAGGCGAGCGGCGCGGGTGGAGGAGAGGCGAGCGGCGCTTGAGGTGGGATGAAGTAGGGTTTTGAAATTGAATTGTAAAAGTTAGAAGTCTAGTATTACTTTCTAGCCTAGGATAAAATTAAAAAAAATAAAAATATTATATCTTTAATATTACCGGGTCCAGATCCGGATCTGGACCGGATCTGGACCGGATCTGGGTTTTACATCTTCTACTCCAGATCCGGATCCGGTTTTTTATAGAGTGCTCCAGATCCGGTCCAGATCCGCCGGGTCCAAATTTTGCAAGGTCCAGATCCGGAAAAAAGGGTCTGGATCCGCGGATCTGGACCGGGTCCCGGATCCATTGCCATCTCTAGCGTGGGATGAATGAATATTAATTTGGTGGTTTATAAAGGAGTAGTTAGCGGCGGAAGCGGCATTAAGAGAGCTTTTAGTTCTAATTAGAGTAATTAAACCGCCGTTAAGTAGGCGTCGTAGTTGCTAATGGGCCTGGCCCCTAGTTCAGTTTTATGCGGGGCCTACCTCCAGACTTTCAAAGAAAAAATTTGAATAAAATAAGGGGTGATTTTATTCATATGAATATCCCCCAATTCTCTCTGTATAACCTCCTATATCAAAATAATAATATAAATATTATTGAATGTACTATTATACCCTTGTGGAGTCAAATTCATGAACCATTTTTATGAACTTCAAGTTTATAGTGTGTAGCCCCCTCCTACAATTCCAGTCACTACATCGCCACCAGCTTTGGCAGCTGCACTGACCACACCTCTCAATCCCTCTTTCTACGGTCACCACAATTCCTTGTAGAATTGATCAACTATTTGCGGTGATTAATTCTCCAATAATCAAAATATCAATTCAAAGAAGTTCTGTCGTTGTTTTGTGAATTTCAAAGTATTAATTCTCCAATAAAGTAAATCAAGAAATTGGTTTACGTGAAAACTCATATGAAAGATTCTTCCATGAGTTGGAAATTTTCAAAGGGAATTTCAGCATCAATTTTTTCTTCATTTAATTTATACACCTAAAAGCCTTTTGAATTACGACAACCAATTTTGTGGTTTTCGTTTTCAAAATATGTATTTCCATTCAATACATCAATTTGTTTATGCACAAATTGTAGATTTTTTCTATCAAATGCTCGTCAATTGTTCGAGAGACAACTATCATTTTTTGTTCCTCCGTCATGTACTTAAATTGATAATTCTGGATATGTTCTTGCTTAAATATGAAGCTTTTGATTATCATTATCGGGGCAAAGAAATGACAGAGGTTGCATATGAAAGGTTTGATTATTGGTGTGGCGAGCTGGTAGTGATATTGAGAGAACAAAAAGATAAGAGCAGGGGCTGCAGAAGATAGTTTTGAGCAATTGTAGGAGAAGGTGGATTTAGGCTACAAGGGTATAAAAGTACTTTTAATAATATTTTCATTATTATTTTAAATTGAAGGTTATATAGAGAAAAATGGGGGCTATGTTTAATATTACCCTAAAATAAGTAGGGTAAATATTATTTTTTGGCCCATCGATCGAATGTTTTCTCAAAAATATCTCACCCTAAGGGTAATTACAAAATAATACCTATCATTTCATTTTTTTCTTGTTTATGGCTGATTTATGCCTAATTGTTCTAATTTTAGGGGTTTGAATGTGCTTACTTTAAGCTAAATCTTCTAGAAATTGGTGCGTTTTATGGTGTGTTTTATGCTTTGCAGGAGATTTAGGTTTTATAGATGGAAGAATACAATTTTGGAGAATTTTGGCTAAAAATGCCATTCTTAGCATAGCTCTGTCTCCAGAGCAGAGAAATGTACTGCCAGAGCCGAAATCTCCAGACCAGAGCCGAAATCTCCAGACCAGCATACACGCCAGAGGAGTCGACCGCCAGAGGAGAGAAAAACGCCAGACCAGAGAAGTCGTGCCAGAGAAGCGCCAGAGAAGTCACAAAGTCAGAGAAGTCACAAAGTCAGAGGAATCGAGGCGAGCGTGGACATGCCAGAGAAATCACCCGCCAGAGCGGAGGAAGCGCCAGAGGAATCAAGGCGCAGAGGAGTCAATATGCCAGAGGGTAGAGATACGTCAGAGGAATCAATACCAGAGCGGAACCCATTCCGCTGATAAGATCAGAGAAGTCATCCGTTCCTCTGGCGATAACCATTCCTCTGGCGAGAACCGCGATTTCCGCCCGAGTGGAGATTACTTGCTGAGCGCGTCATAGCTGGAGTTACCTTATCATCTACGATTCTATTCCTTTTAGAGTTCGGCTTTGCATGGTAATTTCCATGGTGATCCAGAAGGAGTTGAAGTCTATAAATAGGGCCATAGTTTTCATTGTAAAGAGAACCTTTTGCCCTAGTTTTAGACGCCATTCTTGAGATCTGTTGGCATCCGAAGCTTAGGATTTACTTGCTTTCATAGTTGTTCATAGTTTTGAGTTTTTATTGTTCTAAGTTAGATTTCAATTTCGTTTTAGTTTAGTTTCTTGGATTGTGATTGAGTGACACAATTACACGTTCAAGACAATTACGGTATTTCATATTTCAATTCAAGTTATTTTCGTTTAATCATGTTTATGCTTTTCGTTATTGTTTATGTTTTCTTTTCAATTATGCAATTTCAATTATGCACTTTAGTTTCATGCCTAGATTAGAAGTCTTTAAATTTACAAGTATTTAATTTCTTAAGTTAGGTTTAATTCGAGTTGTTTAAATTATTGCCTAGGTTAAGTTTAAGTTCAATTTACATTTAAGTTTAAGTTACGTTTTTAAATCAAAACCTTTACTGCTTTCTTTTACTGTTTTTCCTGCGATACAATTAAAAGCCCTTTAAGACTTTCCTTGAGAGATGACACTGGGTCAACTTACCATCACTAGGATGTCCTTGTCCTATTGCAAGTCAATCTAGAGGTGTTTCTAGTTGAGTCAAATTTTGGCGCCGTTGCCGGGGAAAGTTTTAGGCGTTTTAGTTGTGTCGTTTTTACTTGCTTTATTTAAATTTCTGTTTTTCTCGTTTTTGTTACCTTTCTCTCCCTCCGGTGCGTTTACTCCGTGTGTTAAGTGTTGTGTATGCAGGGACGCCGTAGTCTGAAAAGAAAACTTACTCCCCCAGCTAGATAACACTCGCACACATACCAGAGTAGCCGTGTTATACTCTGACTCTGATTCTGAGGCACACTCTGAAGCCAGCTCTGAATCTGACCAGCCAGAGCAAACTACAGCCACGGCAGAACACACTAAGGAGGAAGAGGCCAGCTCCGCCAATTTCAACCCTGAGCAGAATTTAAGCGAAGAAAAGAAGGAGATGGCCCAGAACAAGGAATATATGGGAGACTTCACTAGGCCGGTAATCGGAGATACCAACACATCGGCAATCGTGCTCCCCACTGCTGTGAGAAACTACAATCTCAAACCAAATGACTCGAATTTGCTGCCGGTGTTCCACGGGATGCCAAGCGAGGATGCGCTGCAATTCATCCGAGATTTTTGCACCCAAGTGCAAACGATTCCTCTGCTTACTCTCACTGAGGATCAACTCAAGCTCAAGTGCTTTCCCTATGCACTTAAAGATCGGGCGAGAACTTGGATGCTAACTCTGCCGCCCAACTCTATCACCACTTGGGGAGAAGCTTGTGAGAAATTCATGCTAAAATACTATCCCAGCCACAAGACTCAGGAGCTAAGGTCGCAAATCATGGAATTCACCCAAGGAATGGACGAGCCCTTTCATGAAGCTTGGGAAAGATTCCAAGAACTTCTCCGCCAGTGCCCGCAACATCAATTTCCCAACGTGATGTTGATGCAATTTTTCTACGACGGGTTAGTGCAAAATACCCAATTTATGGTGGATAGCACTGCAGGAGGGAACATAGCTCGGAAGACTGTGGCAGAGCTTAAGGAAATATTCAAAACATTAGCGGA
Source organism: Salvia miltiorrhiza (assembly GCF_028751815.1). Taxonomy (NCBI): domain Eukaryota; kingdom Viridiplantae; phylum Streptophyta; class Magnoliopsida; order Lamiales; family Lamiaceae; genus Salvia; species Salvia miltiorrhiza. The sequence continues at coordinate 5,058,466 of NC_080392.1, read as the reverse complement.
GAGCTCTCAACAAAAGTCGGTGCGTGGAAAGAGAGTTGAGGCCAGCGCTGTGACGAACCAGTTTGAGATGCAGAAACAATTGGCCTCAATCATGCGCGAAGTACAGCAGCTCAAGATGAGCCATACGGAAGCTGCACCTGTCCCTGCGCAGAGCATAAATTGTACTCAAAGCAATGGTGGATGGAGAGGTCAACACCAAAGGAATTTTCAGCCTGCTCAACAATTCCAGAATGCTCCACAACGGCCAATGCCTCCTCAAAAACAGTCCTTGGAAGAGACTATGCAGGCTTTTATGGAGGTTAGTAAGCAAAATTTTGAGATGACCAAGCAAAGTATGGAGTCGCAGGCTGCCACTATCAAACGCCTCGAGACAACTGTGGGACAACTGTCGGGCGCGCTGGACCAGCTACAACAGCAGCAGAGCCAAACTCATCAAGCGCTAGCTCTGGCGAGGATGCCAGAGCAAACTAGGCTGCCAGCTCTGGCTTGGCAGCCAGAGCAGAGGAGAGAGCCAGCACTGGCTTGGCAGCCAGAGCAGAGGAGAAGGATGACAGAGCAGAGGAGAGCGCCGGAGTTGATAAGGCCAGAGCAGAAACTTCACAAATCAAGTACGCCATATCAACCACCGAAGCCCAGCCCGCCTCTGCCACCATCAATTGTTGATCCAACCCAACCATTGCCAAAGAAAGAAGATCCAGGGAGTTTCATTATTGGTATTGGTTTTGGTCGAGCTGGAGAATTCACAGGCATGTTAGACTTGGGTGCGGCAGTCAATTTGATGCCGTATGCTATTTTTCAGAAGTTGGGCAGGAAGGAAGAGGAGCTTAAAAGCACAAAAATAAGACTTCAACTAGCTGATGGGGCATATTGTAGCACTCGTGGTATTTTAAAAGATGTTGAAGTCATGGTGAGAGGAATCACGGTGCTAGCCGATTTCGTGGTGCTCGAGGCAGGACATGGCATTATAGGCAAGAATGGGCAACTTGTTCTACTTGGTCGGCCTTTTATGGCTACTACCCAGACGCGCATTGATGTGGGTTCTGGAACTTTGAGCATGGCCGGGTCTGGTAGATCAGTAACATTCTCCGTTTTTAATAAAAAGCCTGTTATTTCTAACTCTTCTATGCATATTTGTTCTCTTGTTGAGATTGCTAACCAGGAGGAAGAAGTAGAAATTTTCAGAGCTAACTGTCTTACTCCATCCATGCCGATTCCGCCAGCGCTGACTATACCAGCTCTGCCGCTGGAGGACAGAGCAGAAATTCTTCGAACAGCTCAGAACAGCATGCGCCAGAATTTTGCTAAGGAGAAGCTGATGTGCACCAGCCCGGAAGAGGACAAAATTATACAAAATTTTCTTGATAAATTGCAGGATGAGGAGGCCATTGAAGATCAATTTTTGGCCAAGCTTCCACTCGACGTTAATGTCGTTCATGAGGTACCAACTACCGTGGAAGAGGATGCAACCGTTGAGGAAGAACGGGCTGATGTGCTGCCGTGCAAGGATAATGCCGTGCTAAGAGTGCAGAGTGCACGGGCCTTGGAGGAAAAGAAAGAGGAGAGATCTCGACCTAGCTCTTGGTTTGAGAGAATGATGAATGTGATGAGCTCTGCTTGCTCACTAAAAGGACCCGCAGCTGAACTGGAGGATGATGTGCTTTCACGAGGACTAAGTCAGCTGATGTTTCATAGCGATTTTGGTTAAGGGATCCTCTAAGTCGGGCTGGAGACTCTAACTCTAGCGCTTGGTGGGAGGCAACCCACCGTTGGTTTGTTTTTAGTTGTTGTTTTTCGTGTGTTTTTGTTTGTTTTCCGTTGTTTGTTTCGTGTTTTTCCTAGGTTTCGGTTGCTTTGCGGATACTATGGCATTTTTTCTCCGCGTTGCACTTTATCACCACTACAGCCTCGCCAGCGCGTCTCTGCACTTTTCCGCGCCGCACTTCTCTCAACGTGGCAACTCTCTGCTCTGCACAGACCGTAAATCCCCCTATTCACCACCTCGCACGATGCTTCAGTTTCTCAATGCCGATAATCAGGGACGTTTTCTCAACTCTATTCTTATTTCTTTTGTGCCCTGAGGACATGGCATGCTTTAAGTGTGGGGGGGTGTTTTATTGTGTATATATTGTCAATTGGGCAAAATTGATTTTTCTATGCTTAGTTTTTGGTCTCGAATCTTGCTAATTTATATGAATTTGTGGAAGAGTAGATGGTTTTCGATGCGAGTTTCGGGTTTGTGAATGAATGGTGGTTATTCTTGTTTTACTCTTGATATATGTTTCTTGATTGTGCAAAGAATTTGAGTTTTGTTGCAACATGATTGTAAATAAGTAAAACGTGATTTGTCCGGTAGATGCTAGAAGGAGTGTTGTCATTGTGATTGCCTACGATCGTATCTTATCTGTGAAATGTGAAAAATGTTGGACGAATTGCCAACCTCAAAATTGCCAGCTCTGAAACATCTGGCCTGTTCTAAAACGTGACAGCTCTGAGTCTCTGCTCCTCTAGTCTAACTATGAGCATGGGAAACCACGTGAAAAGACTTTGGATTACATCCAAATGGTTTTTATTTCGCGAATTATGGCTCAACTGTCGAAAATCTCAAGCACACAAAGTGTGAAAAATGGTGATATTGATTATAAAGGCGATCACATTAGGGAATTCACTTCTAGCGGAGAATTGGGTCTGATCGAATTGCTTACATTACTCTTTTGTTGCTTCTTAAACTTTGAGTTACTTGCATGATCGAGAGATATGTATTGATTGTAAAATTTTGAATTCACTTTGAGAATGTTTGGATGGAAATTAGCATTGTTGAAATCAATCTCTTCCTAGGCTTCATACGGATTTTGCTTGAGGACAAGCAAAAGGCTAAGTGTGGGGGGGGTTGATTTATGCCTAATTGTTCTAATTTTAGGGGTTTGAATGTGCTTACTTTAAGCTAAATCTTCTAGAAATTGGTGCGTTTTATGGTGTGTTTTATGCTTTGCAGGAGATTTAGGTTTTATAGATGGAAGAATACAATTTTGGAGAATTTTGGCTAAAAATGCCATTCTTAGCATAGCTCTGTCTCCAGAGCAGAGAAATGCACTGCCAGAGCCGAAATCTCCAGACCAGAGCCGAAATCTCCAGAGCAGCATACACGCCAGAGGAGTCGACCGCCAGAGGAGAGAAAAACGCCAGACCAGAGAAGTCGTGCCAGAGAAGCGCCAGAGAAGTCACAAAGTCAGAGAAGTCACAAAGTCAGAGGAATCGAGGCGAGCGTGGACATGCCAGAGAAATCACCCGCCAGAGCGGAGGAAGCGCCAGAGGAATCAAGGCGCAGAGGAGTCAATATGCCAGAGGGTAGAGATACGTCAGAGGAATCAATACCAGAGCGGAACCCATTCCGCTGATAAGATCAGAGAAGTCATCCGTTCCTCTGGCGATAACCATTCCTCTGGCGAGAACCGCGATTTCCGCCCGAGTGGAGATTACTTGCTGAGCGCGTCATAGCTGGAGTTACCTTATCATCTACGATTCTATTCCTTTTAGAGTCCGGCTTTGCATGGTAATTTCCATGGTGATCCAGAAGGAGTTGAAGTCTATAAATAGGGCCATAGTTTTCATTGTAAAGAGAACCTTTTGCCCTAGTTTTAGACGCCATTCTTGAGATCTGTTGGCATCCGAAGCTTAGGATTTACTTGCTTTCATAGTTGTTCATAGTTTTGAGTTTTTATTGTTCTAAGTTAGATTTCAATTTCGTTTTAGTTTAGTTTCTTGGATTGTGATTGAGTGACACAATTACACGTTCAAGACAATTACGGTATTTCATATTTCAATTCAAGTTATTTTCGTTTAATCATGTTTATGCTTTTCGTTATTGTTTATGTTTTCTTTTCAATTATGCAATTTCAATTATGCACTTTAGTTTCATGCCTAGATTAGAAGTCTTTAAATTTACAAGTATTTAATTTCTTAAGTTAGGTTTAATTCGAGTTGTTTAAATTATTGCCTAGGTTAAGTTTAAGTTCAATTTACATTTAAGTTTAAGTTACCTTTTTAAATCAAAACCTTTACTGCTTTCTTTTACTGTTTTTCCTGCGATACAATAAAAGCCCTTTAAGACTTTCCTTGAGAGATGACACTGGGTCAACTTACCATCACTAGGATGTCCTTGTCCTATTGCAAGTCAATCTAGAGGTGTTTCTAGTTGAGTCAATGGCCCGCAAAAATAATCCGACAATCGGTAAATGATGTGTTCCGGCCAATTGCCACGTTGATAGTATACGTGGATTAAAAAAAAAATCCAATTTGTTTCCCCCTTGCAACCACCACTACCCCCGCCGACGTCGGATCCCCACATCCGCCCCCCTCAAATCTACCTCAACACCCATCCAAGGTACTATTTGCAGAAGCCAACAGTGATTTCATATCAAGCTTTCTGACGCTGTCTTTAGGAAAAATCGTGAAAAACTCCATTCCACTTGGAAGCTTGAACACTTTGAACTCATCTTTAAGTAATCAGACAACCTAGGGGTCAAGAGAAATGGATGTTGCATCTCGGTTGTGTGTATTGTTTGATACAATTAAGCCGAAACTAAATGATATATATGAAAAAATCTGATTTCGTATGATTGAGATATTTTTTGTTCCCCCACATCTGCTCCGCCGCATCGCCGCCCTGGAGTCCGCCCTCCGCCGCCGCTCATCGCCCCCCTAAATCCCTCCGCGACGCTGCCAGAAAACGCGCGCACACACACACTAGGAAGAAACATCTCCTTCTCCTTCTCAAATTTCCGGTCGGATAGCACGCCGCCGTCGCCGCCGACCACCTCCTGCCTCTTCCTCACCTTCTCCCACTCTCGATCCCTTTAATCACTCATCTCGTTCTCCCTCTCACGGAACCCACAAAATTTTCAATTTATGAAAATCTATGAAATTCCTAGCCTTCTTCTTCTTCAATTTCCAACGAGCAACAGCCTAAGCATGACCCCTGCCGCCGCGCGCCGGTCTGTCATCTTTCTTGCATGGGGCTGAACGGCGAGCAACACCTATCGCCGCCATCCCGATGTTGCCGCTGTCTTCTTCCATCGATTCATGGAGGAACCGCCATCGCCCTTGTGCCTTCGCCAATAGCTTCACTTTCCCTAAACTGCTTTTGATCGACGCTTGATTTTTCAGGGCACTACACGCCATTTTTGCAGGGGTGCGGCGGAGTAGATGGCGGTGGGGAAGGGGCCGCGGAGGAGATGGGAAAGGAGGGAGGAGTTAGAATAAAGTTAAAATGAAGAAAACGTTTTTTTGTTTTTTACACTAGAGATGCGTTTTTAATCTACGTGTACTTTCAACGTGGCAATTGGCCGGAGCACATCATTTACCGGTTGTCGGATTATTTTTGCGGGCCATAAACAAGAAAAAAATAAAACGATAAGTATTATTTTGTAATTACCCTTAGAGTGGGATATTTTTTAGAAAACGCCCAAATAATTGGCCAAAAAGTGATATTTACCCAAATAAGCAAACAACCCATTGCTTAATTCATCATAATGATAATATTTGATATTTGGCGGAATTTTCTGTTCGGCAGCCCATATTTAGGTATTATTTAATTAATATTAATTGTGATTTTAATTAGAGATTAGTATCATTTTTTATTAGAATTTATTAATTCATAATTAAAGTTTGTTACTTCACCCGTTCCACTTTATAGTTCACATTGCATTTTCGCATATATTAAAAAAAATATAATTAATATATTTTTTATATAACTTATAGTATATAATTGTTCTATTTTACCTTTATTTATTGTTCCTCATTTTAGCTTCTTATATTAAATATGGTTATTTTAGTAAAAATCAAATGTAATTTAAATTTAGAAAAATATAATATAACTAAAAATTGCTCTATTTTACCCTTATTTATTATTCTACATTCAAATTAAAATTGATTACTTATAATTAAAATTTACTCCGAATGAATATATGCATCCGGAGACATATGAGTGCGCCTCATAATTTTGTGCTGGAGCATCATTTACTTTTTATATTAGTAATTCCTTTGAATTTTGAAGACTTTATTGAGTCTATTTCAAAATGTGAATATAGCTTAAATGTGACAAAAATATAAATTCTTAAGAATAGTTTGTCATTATTCTAATTCAAAACCGCATCTATGATTAGAGTGCGTGCCAAGAATGACTGAATGAGTTGTAACTAGCCCACAACTGTCCTATCATTCCAAAGATTCAAATGTTAAAAGAAGTATTTGTAAGTTTTATTTCTTTTGGGGGTCGAAATGAAATCGTTCTTTTGTGTTCATCTTTTAGTTTATTATTATTATTATTATTATTATTATTATTATTATTATTATTAATTATTAACAAGCTTCAACTAGATTCGAGTATATAGTGGTAGTGGAATCAGTGTACCACATTTTATGTTCCACTTTGTTTTCCACTTTCAATTTTGTTTAATTTCTTATATATATTTTCTTCAATTTCAATTTTATATGCTTTAGTTTAATTTTGTGGTTATTAACTAGGGTTTATTCCATCAATCTAAGGTATATAATTATTTTTTATCATTTAATTTCGCTTTCATTATAAATTCAAAGTGATGGTATATACTTTTAAAAAAATTAATTTTTTGAAATAAATATTAAATATAATTCATAGTATTATAATAAATTTTATTTATAAAAAATATTTTTAAAATAATAGATACAAGCATGAGACACAGTGGCACACATAAGATTGTGCGACACTGGATCTCATCCGATAGTAGTAGTATTTTATTTCACAATTAAGTTGTTGGTAGATTGAGAGTTAGGGGGTTTATAACATTAATCTTGATTACACGCTTAATCTAAAGATATTAGAATTTGGCAAAATATATTCTAAAAAACAAAGAATTTGGCAAAAACTTGCGTGACGTGTGAAAAATTGTAATTAGTAGTATTAAATATTAATTTAATACTAATTAGCTATACTTAACTGTCCTGAAATTAGCGATAGAAACAATAGGGCCAAATGACCCTATTCAACATACAACATCAAATTTTGTCCACCATTTGAAAAAACATAAATTTTGGCCATTTTTTGTAGGGAAATTTGCACCAAAATACACAAACTTTGCCGAAAATCCATATTTGACGCGATGTTAGGATTTTACATTTTAATACACCAATTTAAGAAGTTGTTCAATTTTGACACATTTTTCAATTCCGGCGACCGGCATTCTGACGTGGACGCCAGAATGCCACATCATCACCACGTCACACACACACACACACACTCCACTCTCTCTCTCTCACACCCCACTCTCTCTCTCTCTCTATACACGTCACCTTCCCCCTTCTCTCTCATCACTCTCGCCGCCCTCCACCCTCTTTCTCCCTACCTCTCTTCCCTCTTCTCTCCTGCCGGCGCCGCCGCCTTCCATTCCCGGCGAAATCGCCACCAGCTGCCACCACCACCTTCTTCCCCTCATCAAACTCACTCAAATCCCGTTCTTTCATTCTCAAAACCGAACCAGATGAAGTAACTCATGAAACTCTCCCCCTTTTCTCTCAATTTCCCGTCGACAGACGGCCGGCGAGTGCCGCCGCCGCTCTCTCTGTCTTTCCTTCATTCCCCCGACTCTCGCTCTCTCGCTCGTCCCCCTTATCTCCTCCCTCACAAAAATCCCCAAATCCACAAATCACTCTCTCTAAATCCCTAAACCCTCTTTCTCCTACGATTTCCGGCGAGGTTACCGCCGGACTCGCCCCCTCTGCTCCAGCCGACAGCAGCAGTCAGCCGGACCGCCGCCATCGCCGCCTCCCTCATCCTCGCCTCTGCCCTTCTCCTTGACAGACGAACAGCAGCAGCCATCGGCCACCACCGCCGTCGACCTCACCCTCTCTGGACCGTCGGTCGACCTCAAAGGCTGAGGCCGCCATCGCTCTCTCCGTCGAACAGCCCCGCTGTCCAGTTGCCTTCCCTCACTCTCTCTCTATCGACGGTGGTGGTGGGAAATCAGGTTGGTTTGGTTGGTGGAGGTGGCGGGTGCGCCGCTGTTCTGGGGAGGGGGAAGTGGCTGACGGCGGGAGGGAGGGTTTGTGGCTGTGGGGCTCGACGGCGGTGGTGCGACGCAGTTCTGGGGAGGGGAAAGTGGCTGACGGCGGGAGGCTGGGCTCGGCGGCGGTGGTGCGACGCGGTTCTGGGGAGGGGGAGGGTCCGACGGGGGGAGGGGGGAGGTGACGTGTAGAGAGTGAGAGAGAGTGGGTGTGTGACGTGGCTGCGACATTGGCATTCCGACGTCCACGTCAGAATGCCGGTCGCCGGAATTGAAAAATTTGTCAAAATTGAACAACTTCTTAAATTGGTGTATTAAAATGTAAAATCCTAACATCGCGTCAAATATGGATTTTCGGCAAAGTTTGTGTATTTTGGTGCAAATTTCCCTTTTTTGTATGGCATGACTATTCTACCCTTCTCTCTATCTCCTCTCTCTTTCTCATCTCCCCCTCTCTCTCTCCAGTGGCTCCTCTCTCTTTCTCATCTCCCTCTCTCTGCTCCAGCGGCTCCTCTCTCTTTCTCATCTCCCTCTCTCTTTCTCTCTCCAGCGGCTTGCGCGGCAGCGGCGCCGAGCTTGGAGAATTCGTCGGAGCTCTCGCGGCGGTGGTGGAGGAGATCCTCCCTCTCTCTCTTTCCAGCGGCTGTCGCTCTCTCCTCTCTCTTTCTCATCTCCTTCTCTCTCTCTCCAGCGCGCGGCGGCAGCAGATCTGGTCTGATGAGGCGGCGGCGGTGGATCTGATCTGATCGTTGCGCCGCCTCCTCCATCGGCAGATCTGATCTCCGCCTCCTTCGATTTCAGTCATGGCAGATCTGATCTGATCTGTGTGCTGCACGTATGGCACTTATGGCACTATTAGTGTCATAAGTGCCATAAGTGCACACTTCCCCCTAGGGTTTAGATATTCCGGCCATTTAGGGTTTAGATTATCCATTTGAGGTTTAGATGTTCCATTTAGGGTTTAGATTATCCATTTAGGGTTTAGATGTTCCATTTAGGGTTTAAATGATGTTGTTGTTTATGTATTTGTGTTGCACGTATGACACTATTAGTGCCATAAGTGCCCAAAATGATTATTTTACTTGGTTTTATTTTGGATTTCCGTTGGCACTTATGGCACTAATAGTGCCATAAGTGCCAACGGAAATCCAAAATAAAACCAAAGTAAAATCTTGGCACTTATGGCACTAATAATGCCATAAGTGCCTAACCCGACCCGGCACGCGACCCGCGTGCCTGATCCTACCCGGTCCGCCTCATTAAGGGTAAAAACGTCCAAATCAATAAAAATTGCCAAAATTTGTGTTTTTTCAATGTGTTGCCATAAATTGTGTTTTATGCTTCATTTTGGCTACTTCAAAATTTTACTCTTACGGATATCTATTGTTTTGTTTTCTCTTTTTGTCGTTCTTGTTCGACCTGTTATTTTTATTGTAAGAACACTTTAATTGATTCCAGCAGTTATAGAACCTTAGTTATAATCTAAAAGATTTGAACTTTTTTAAGATTCAATTCTGTATCAGATTATGAGATGTCCAATAATACAACCAAATAATTAATTTTAAATTCCAAGGGAAGTTGAACAATATAATCTCTTTTCTTATGAGCTGCATTATTGAGATTGTATTTGTACAAGTACGTAGCAACTTACGTCTGCTGAAATTCAAACCTACTAAAATTTGGGTCGAGCCGTCGAGGCAATTAATTTTTTTTTGAGGCAATTAAATTCTATCATCATAGTATTACTTATTAGATGGAAAGAAATAACAAATGTTTCCTTCACGGCTCTCCTTAATATATCTCCCTCCTTTTTAGGTGAGCTAACTGTAAGTTTTTTTCTTTATTTTTAAAGGATATATAATAGTAGTAGTATTAGATTTCTAATCGTATCATGAAAAAAAAAAATTGTAAAATGATATTTATATCTGAAATTATTTATAAAATACTGGGTATAAATTTGGATTTTGGTACAGATTAGTAATCCTAATTAGTGAAATGATCTCAAACAAATTTTTGACATAATATAAATTAATGTGAAAGACTAAGAGATTAAGAACTTCCACAAATATATACTCTCTCCGTCCCACTATAAGTGACATGTATTTCATTTTGGGACGCTCCACTATAAGTACCTTGTTTCCATAAATGAAAAAATTGAACCATTAAAATAGTGTAGATCCTACCACTTTTAATTTATTTATACATTTTTCTTAATTTTCATGTTGAAAAGTTTTGAGTCACTTATAGTGGAACGGAAGGACTCAAGAAGTAGTACTATATTTTGTAAATCTGACACTTTTTTTTTCTTTGTCGTGTTATTTACTTTAACGAAAAAACGAGATTACTTGTATATTTTGACGTTTAAAATGTGAAATAATGAAACCAGCCAACCGCATGCAGGTGCGATTCGTATGAATTTTGTTTCATTTAGTAACCGATAAATGCACATTCTAGGTAAACTAAATGAAAAAATTGCAAAGACTGATCAAGTACATTCTGGAGATTTTCTCAAAAAAAAAGTACATTCTGGAGAAATTTTATTTTATTTAATAACCAACAAGTGTGAATACAAAAAGAAATGTTCTACCAACTTTTTTGGTTAATATCAAGTGCTCATTAGAATGTTCTACCAACTTTTTTTCTTTTTGCTTATCCTTTTTTATTTTCATTCTCATATCAAAGCCATTATTGTTCAATTATTTCAACTCCCTTTGGATAATACTTTTAAGTTGTCCAGACTCCAAATGGGCCAGTTTTGTGATATACTATATGTTATGTTATGTTATGTTATGTTTAGGAAAAGCCGAGCTAACTGCATAACAGCTATATCTCTGCTGTTGAAAGCATTCAAGAATATTTCAGCTATATCTCTGCTGCTGAAAGCATTCAAGAATATTATAGTGTCAATTATGAGACATTGTAATAACATAGCATATCCAGTACTCGATAATAGAACTGGACATGCCATAATCCATTAATCATCACACTATCTGATAAATTAATTTAGTCGAATGACAGGCTGGCTGTCTATGATTTCACAAATTTTGATTAATGATACACTACATACAGAAAGCATTATTGTTTCCCAAAACTCCCAAAGATATTAACTTGAGGTAGAAGCATTTAGTCGAAGCTTAACTCAATACATTCCATTTATTACAGAGAAGCATCAAACACATTAAGAAAAAGATGGTTATGTAAGAAGAAGGGTTGATGTCAGTCGAGCTTGAGCGAGGAAAAGAGGTAATGCACGAAGCAGAAGGAAGACAGGAAGCCAACGGTGCCGGTTGCAAGCATGACGGCGAGGGCCATCAAGAGCGAGTATCCGAGGTAGAGGGTGGCGGAGACGGGCCCACTCAACGTGTTGAGGTCGAAGACGAGGTAATGGAGAGAGTAGCAGAAGATGTATATGGAAACAGAGGCGGAGGCGAAGAAGGACTTCCACCACCATCTCCAGTCCTCCACGCACAGATGCATGTAGGTGAGGACCAAGGACACCTCCGCGCACACCACCACCACGAGCATCGCCACGATCAGCAGGAAGCCGAACACGTAGTACACTCTCCCCATCCACAGGCACGACATGATGAAGAACAGCTCTATGAAGAGCGTCCCAAACGGGAGCGTGCCGGCCCCCACCACCAGAGCCCACGAGGGGTACCTCTGAGATGGGATCTCCCGCCGGATTTGGTTGGTCCTCACCGGGATACTCCACGTGTCGTGCCTTTGCACCGTAGTAGCCACCAACTGCGGTGAGTGGCACCGTGATGCAGAACCACACCACAACCAGAGCAACAAACAATGCAAAGGGAATAGCCCCTGTGCTCTCACTTCCCCATAGCAGCACGTTCAAAATGCTGAGGATCAGGAATGAGATGCCCGGGAAGAAACAGGCGACTTTCCACGACAACGACATCCACCCCTCGTCGTCCCCACACATGATAGTTCTCCACAGTCGAACTGCAACATAACCAGCAGCCACACCAAGGATCATGTACAAGAAAATCATGCCACTGATCAAAGTCCCTCGAGAGGCAGGGGACATGAAGCCCTAATGCAGCAAACAAGATTGTCACAAACGCCATTCCAAGAATCTGCACTCCCTCTCCGACCATCACACAGAGGAGGCACGGATTAGTAGGTGCGCGGAAGACATCCCCCACCACGAGCTTCCACCCGGACAGCTCCTCGTTCATATGTGCTTGAGCTTCCTTGTCCACCTCCTCGTACCGGCTCAGGTCCCTCCTCACGGTCCTCACAAATATCACGAGCACAATCCCAGCCAAGAAGCTGATCACCATTAGAGAGTTGAGGATTGAGAACCAATGCACCTTAGCTCCCTCCATCTTCAGATATGCATCCCACCTTGACTGGCCACTTGATGTCCCTCTCCAAGAATGACACCTCGTATGTGAAAGCTACCGGTTCATTCTCCTTGATCGCCATGGCTACTGTCCCCGGATCACAGCTGATCGAGGATGGATACCTCTCATACATTCTCAACTTCTTCAAACTCTCAGCATTGTGCTGGAAACTACAGGGCACCACCTCAAAACCAACGACCATGTAACCAGGTGCATCCGCTCCCTCGTTCTCCACGGTGGAGATCACCTCCACCGCATCACCAGTGCCCATGACACGAGCCACGTTAGTCTCCTCGTACTTATGGACAAGAACCGTGAACTTTAGGTGATTGAACGCGTAGTACGTGTCCTGCACCTTGACGCCAACCTGGATAACCCGTCCACCACATCATGAAACCATCCTTCTTAGTATACCTAATTGCAGGGAGGTTGTCAAGAATCACATTCACTTGGTACATTTCATCAATCCTCTTCTTCAAAAGGGTGAATTCATGGCCTGACAAAGGCTTTGTTTGGCACAGAAATATGTCTGTCTCATTTGTATACATCTTAAACCTATAGGGAGAATTATCTATCCTATCTCCCATAAGGAGCTCACCGAGATTCTCTGCACTATCCTTGATGCCCTCCTTTGGGTGGCAGAATGGCAAACTATAATAACTGAATGGGATTTCTGTGTCGATTGAAGTTAAAGAATTCACCTTCATGTTCAAATAATCCCCAATCCCATACTTGTGAGGGTAGCTACCGGGGAGATAAAACCCTTGCCCTAATTGGGAAAACGCTATCAAACTAAGCATCGCTACTATCTTCAATTTGTGTAAAGATTCCATCTTTCTCTGCTTTTTCTTCAAGAAAGCTAATGAATTCTGCTTGTAACAAGATCTTACACAAAATGCAGATGTTTTTAACGAATCTTGATGGAGTAGATCGGATCAAAGTGCGTGAAATCGTACGGATAATGCAACGTGGGAAAATGCAATGTATTGAATGCGTATATCGGCATGCATACACCACAAATCTAACCTGATTCTGATTCTGATTCTGATTCTCGTCGTGTAAGGATATCAGCAGTGGCAGACAAGGGTGTGAATTTGGATGGGAAATGAGAGAGGAGACAACGGAAAGCTATACACAGTGTGTATCTCTATCTATTTTAGCGTCCGTGCATGGTGTCTTTTTTTTTTTTTTTTTTTTTAACATCCAACTGTTTTGAGTAAGGGTCGGATAAATGTAGTATTGAGAAATTAATAGCGTTTTTAGTTTTGCAGTTGAGACTTTAAAGAGAGTGATGTTTTTAGTTCTAAAGAATTTCAAAATTCGAGTGGTGTTGTTAATTTCAGCTAATTTGTCTTGGAGTTTTCACTAATGATAATTAACGTTGATGACATACAATGATTATATAATACTGTTGCATAAGTTTTTTTTTTTTCCCCCTTTAGAGGGAAGAGTTGCATGTGCATTGTCAAAGATAAAACTACTGAAACTTGATTATGCTGAACACAAGTTAGCAGTAATCGATACACTTTTTTCATCCATTTTTGAGTTCAAAATAATAATCGACATATTTCCAGACACTTTCAGATTAAGCATTCATGATTTTCTTTTTTAGCGTTTCGATTAGTTGGAAAAAAAATTAATGCAAGTTCTTCCAACAATTTAGCATCTTGTATGCTCCAGCTACCAATTTCAACCAAGCCATGCAGGCCGATTAAAGAGAATAAAATCCACAAGAAAAGAATAAAACTAAAGAAACATCATAGTCATTAGTTTGCCCTAATCCCTTCTTCCTTGGTTGTTGTTCTGTTACAAAGTACATTCTATAATTCATGGTCTTATTAATTATAATCAGTGCATGAAGTGATGCTTTGAGTTGAACTACAAGCTTAAATTAGACGAGAGGGAAGGAGGTTTTCCCCCTTTTGACAAATAGCGACGAAAGAGTTTTCACCTCGAAGCGCAGCCCAACCCCATTGATCGTGGGCGCCTGACTGCACTCAAAGGATCGACAATCCCTTGAGCGTCCCTGCCCAGTCCCATGCCTTCCACGAAACCCATCCTCGCCATCATTTTCGACCCAAATCCCTTCGTATGCTTCTCAAACGAACCCATCTTACTCTCCTGCTGATTTCTCTCCTTAATCTTCACTGCTTTACGATTGGTTTCAGAAGACCTGGCACCACCACGCCCAGCTGATTTGGTCTGAGGTGCTGTGGTTGGAGATTTAACGCTAGTTTCAGGAACCTCCGCGCCCAATCCAAGTGATTTAGGCCTCTGAGACACTTCAATGGGCTGTGCAATTCCTTGACCGTCCTTACCTAGGCCGTTGCCTCCCACATATCCCATCTTAGCCAACATTTTCGAGCCAAACCCAGTGGTGTGAATCTCAAATGCACCGTATTCTACTGAGTTGGACACAGCTTTGTCTTTTGTTTCGCTTGATTCAGTGGCTTTCAGCTCAAGTATATCGGTGTTCATGACACCACTAGAGACGAAAGAAAGGGGCTGGGCGGAATAAGAGCCTGTTTTACCTGTCTTGTTCCTTTTTCCATCCTTGCTATCGAGGAAGGTAGCTGAGTTTTTGCTTGGTTTTCTCCGGGAAGTTTGTGAGCCCGCAGGGATGGAAATGCCAACTCTGGCGTTCTTCTTTGCAGCGGATGTATGTCCCTTGACAGGCTTACCACCAACAACCGAGAAATCAGCTTCGTCATCATCAGCTCCTATCAGCTGAAATTCAGAAAGCAATTACTTGTTTAAGTGTTACAGGTTTACTGAGACCCTAAAGAATTGGAGACACTGAATAGAAAAGGAGACAAGTCGCTAAGAACAAAGACGTTTGCCCCCAATACCTTCTCCAGGCGAATTTTATCATTGGATGATGGCATTGATGTGTGCTGTGTACGTAACACAGTCACAAACCTGAGAAAGAACCACCACGTTTAATTTATGATACAGTACCAACATTTTGCAGAAACCCCAATTTTAAACGAGAAAGAGATGCAGAGCTGTTCGTGTGATTCTATAACATCATAAAATCCCCTTTGTTGTCAGACTATTACAAATGTGCTACGGAAACATGGTAGATACGAGAAAATTGGCAAAATTACCTTTCTAGATACAAGCAAAACACTATAAAGTCAAAAAGTTTGATCCGGTAAGAACTCAAAAGTCAGTAACATTATGACTTGCAAATACCATATATTAGCCAAATTAATTACAGATTATTATGCAATATGCACTACAAGGGTAATGGGGATTATCCATTACCCCCATGGAATAAAATTTCTAGCTTCTGTAAATGGGGAACATATATGAAACATAACACGGTTTACCTCTTCTTGCCGGATCCTTGGCACCCACTTCGCAAGCGATAGATTGCAGCTAATCTACGAACCTATGAAGCCAAAACCAGAGATTACATAGAAGTAGCCAAAAATGATACTCCCTCCGTCCTTATAAAAAGTATCCATTTCTAAATGGCACGGGTTTTAATAAAGTAGTTGAATGTGTTGTGAATGGAGTAAGGGTTCCACTTTATTGTGAGTAAAAAACCTACCAAAAATAGACTAGATATATTTTATGACGGACGGACGAAAATGGCAAATTGGATACATTTTAGGAGGACGGAGGGAGTATTAGATACAATTAGAACCAATACTAAGATATGGCTCCAAGTTGCACATTGTCATCTGTTATAGAGAAAATATTCTAAAAAGGATAACTGAGACTCCTTGTAAAATTTTCATAAATTACAAAAAAAGAGGAACATCAATCAAAATTCTGTTTTGCGCCTTGACGGAAAAAATTCTGATCTGCTCACTTAAAATGTTAGCAAATGAGATGCATAGTGTAATAATTTTTGCAAGCCTAATTTTTGCAAGATCAAAACATAGCAGCTTATCAGCTTAATAAGCATATGTCACATAACAGAAGGAAAATAAGGCAAAGGGGGGGGGGGGGGGTTCTATTAAATATACAATCTTGAACATGAACATGTCGCAAGAGGTCACCAGCTTCAGAGCAAAAGACCACACCTGAGAACAATCACGTGGGTACATTGGCATGAAGGATAGCATATCTCCACCATTAAGAACCATCTGTTGCATTTTCTGCAACAAATAAAGCACGATGGTGTTTGTCAAGAGTTGATTTGTACAGCTTGATTGCCAATAGGAGATAAAGAAAATAATATAAACTTAAACAATTATAAGAAAAGGGGCTAGATAAAACAATCAAATTCAATTTATGAAAAAGCACTCAATACTCAAGGTTCCACATTTAGCATTTAGCTGCACATTAGTTTGGTCTAACCAAATTTATCTTCTGAAGATCTACACCACGGCTCATCAGTCGGTCGCGACGCTTTGCTGCAATCGTTTCCTTACGTTGTTTCTTTTTTTCTCCTGAAATCGAATGCATGCACACCAGTGCATTCAGTAAGTAAAGAAAATTTACCCACATGAAGAAAAAGTTATAAGTAAATTCCGAAAACATAATACCCAAATGAGACTCTGTAAAAGCAAAATATAACTTGAAAGGCAGTATTTTGATTTACCAAAACTCAACCATTAAGTAGTGAAAACAGATTGAGAGACCAAAAATGACTTATATACAAGGACTCCCTTAAAGCAACATACTAAATGCCAGCATTCCAATCAATTCAACTCTGAAATAATCTTTTAAAAACAATAGAGGCGACAAAAAGCCCTTTACCCGGCAATCTCCTATGTTTTTTGCTCTTGCGAGCCTCAGAAGGCCATGTCTGCAGAGCTCGAGCAACATGTTTTTTCTTTCCAGAAACAGCTCTAATATCTTTAATAAACAATAGGTCGTCTGCAGCAGATGGCTGGGAATATTTAACAGAAGTTGATTTTGTTTTTGCTGATTGATATTTTCTTCCTTGTTCAGGCTTTTGCATGCCATACTCCCTTGACGCCTCTTGAAGATCAATCCCACCCAACTTCTGCAGAGTTTCATCAAAGCTGTTTTCAGAACTGCTCCCATCAGACACATCAAAAATTTGCCCCGTCAGCTGATCCACATTGATGAATTTTCCAGACCCACCAATTCCTTCAATATAATCTTCAGCAAGCTCATCATCGATGTCTGAACCACTATATGACAAATCATCATTCTCAGAAGTTCCAGAATCATCTTCATCGAGAGATGATCCTGATGCATCATCATCACTTGATTCTTCATCTTCTTCTTCACCCTCATCATCCTCATCCGAGATATCATGTGTATATATTTTAGTGCCTCCAATTAGCAGATAACCTGAATTTTCCTCTGGAGACATCTCAGCCATCATATCCTCACCTATTTCAGAATTTGTGCCATGATAAGCCTCAGGATCAACATCACCTACCTCAGATGAAGATAAGTTATCAGAATCACTGTCTTTCTCTTCCATTTTGGATGAGGATCCTATACCATCAACAGTTGTTTCCATTTCATCATAAAACCCCAACCCTCTGTGTGAGCTTTCATCAAGTGTAAAGCTAGTTGTGTAGTCATACATGTATTCTACACTAGGAGTTTCCTTAACGGGTCCCTCATCTAGGTAGGCAACAATAGGAGTCTTCTCTGAACTGATCAAGACTAAAGGATTTGATGCATCAAAAATCTTGTCTTGATTTTCAACTTCATCTACAAATGAATTTTCCTGGAAAGCACCATCCAAAAAAAAAACACATTTTTCAGCGAAATTCTTGAACAAACACCACAATTCAACTTTATCTTTTCACAACCTACCTCTAGAGAACTATGAACCAGAAAAGTATAACACGGATTCAGCTTTCCTATTTTTTTTTTTTTAAGATTTCTTGATATTTCTTAATAATAACAATAATAATCACATTTCTAAATAGACAAGAATTTCAGCTCCCTAGTTTTACAAACATAACCAAAATATGTACCTAGTATAAAATCATCCATTTCCTACCAAAACTGGGTCATTCCATTCATACTCATCAAAACTTGCATCAAGCTTCGTACTCAAAAATCACTTCACTTCACCAAATGGTCAAATAATTACAAACCTGTGGATACTGGTACCCATAAGCATTATTTCTACTCGTATTAGTCTCGCTCCTGCGATCCGGACCCGGCCATGATTTCGAATGAGAATTGCTTCCTTTGCCATTTCCGGATCTCGAATTCCCATTTCCCCCATTATTCCTCTTCCGCCCTAAACAAGAAAAAAGAATAAGACGCATCTAACAGAAATCGTCACTCTTCCGTCGAAACTAGAGATAATTGAGTGAGAGAAAGAGACCTCTAGAAGGAGGCGAATTGAACGGGCCCCAATCTGACAAAAATCCACCTTCCACGAAGAGGCCACGCCCGCCGGCGGAAGAAGAACCGGGAGCCCTTCGTCCCCGGCTGCTTGATTTGTTAAGTTTTTTTCTGCTTTTTCCACCCATAGATGATAATTACTGGTTGTGGCTATAATACAAAGTGCGTGTATGTTGATATGCAGCGGCGGATGGAAGCGGTGGAACAGCCTCTTTTTCTCGGTTTTGTTTCTGATTTTTGATCGGATTCTTAACAAGAAAACAATAAAATCCGAGTTTGGGGTGAAAGGTGGGGAGATTGTATCCTATGCGGCGGGGTGCAAGAGCTTACGTGGAGATTCCTAGGAATCTACTCAAAGATGCCGTTATTTCACATTAAAAAATTATATTTTTTTCTTGAGGATCAAGTTATGAACAATTCATGAAATACTTTTTTTCTCCCATTACAAATGTTTACTTTTCATAATGTGAGGTCTCATTATAAATGTTTCATTCATTTTTTAACAATATGTTCTCTCTCTATATTTAATATTTAAATAATTTTCAGTAAGCTATTTTGTCTATTTTCTATATATTTTTTCATTTATGTATTTAAAAGTAATGAGATAGTATTTGTAATGAGATGGAAAAAGTATAAATTAGTTCTGAATAAGTAATGAGATATTTGTAATGAAACGGTGACGTCAGCGAGAGTATAAATCAGTTGTGAATAATTCCACCTTCCAAGTAATTTTCTTTTTCCGGATGGCCAAGGCCCATTACCATCACTTAGCCCAATTCAGACCATGCTAGACGATTATAGCATAATAAACTAACCACGAACGCTTTCTTATCCTATTTAAAGGCAATTAAGCAATTTTTGTTGCTTTTTTTTTTTACAGTGAGCGAATACACATATTAATTGTGTTGCTATTTTATGCTTGCTTCCGAATTTTCTGTTCCATTTTATCCGTCTCATTAATAATGACATGTATTTTATTTTGGATTGTTCTATTATAAATGGTATGTTTTCATAAATAAAAAATTTTAATTCTTAAAAAAGTTTAAGTCCTATCACTTTCAATTCAATTACATCTTTTTTTTAAAAAAAAATCGGATCGAAATATTTTGATCCACTTATAATGGGACATAGTGAATATAATGAAGTCGATCCTAATACTAAAATTATGCCAACATTAGTATAAAAAACTTTACAGTTGATCGATTTTCTCGCAAGGAACAGTCATGTGGACCAACCATTTTAGGATCATAATTCCCGGATGCTCCAAATATTTGATGGACAGAAGCCAAAACCAAATTAGTTATCCTTTATTTATAAAAGAAACTAGCATACGTCCACTCGTGCGATTGTACAATTAGTACGAAAATTGAACAACATTTTAAATAAATATATATACGTATTATATAATTTAAATATAAATAAATGTAAATATAAATCTAAATAAAAAATTAAAATTATCCACGACATAATTTCAATGAAAAACATGAATTCGAAAATATATAAATTTTCAATTTTGTATTTTCAATTACCAATTAATTGATTTTCATTGATAATTAAATAAAATTATAAAAGAGAAAGGAGAGATAAAAGATGAGAGAGAAAAAAAAATGTAACTTTAATTGATAATAACTTATTCGTTTTAAATTTATTTTTTATAATTTTTATATCAAATTAAAGATCTTTTCGTTATCTTTAATTTAACATCCATGTTCAATATCTTTTTATTAATCAAAGTTGACGATTTTTATAAAAGAATCAAAATAAAAAAGAAAAATAAGGAGAGAGAAATTTTGGTGGAAAAAAATAATCGTTATAGTGCTCTTTTATATAAATATAGATATTAGGTTGATTGCCTTTAAATTGTAAGTATGGTTTAACTAACGTCACAATTCAGTGTAATTTTATGTTCAATGCAAAATCATATTACTGCAAAATCACCGGCGGAACTACACCCCAAGGAGGTGGGGCAATTGCTCCACCTCAATTTTTTTAGTATACTTAATACTACTATATCTCTATTTATTTATAATTATAAAACGATTTTATTTTTGTCCCAATAATTATGCGAAATCTTTATTATACAAGCATACAAGTCAGTAGCGAAACATTTGTTTAAAAGAACTTGAGATACTTACCTATCCAATTGCATAAATCTCACATACACAAAGTATCAGAATATGAGCAACACAAAGTAACAATAAATGTATTACAGAAAGTAAGAGTATTGAGCACCAAAATTATTAACCCAATTTAATGATAAAATACCTACGTTTGGGGTCACGCCCAGGGTAAATTATCTACTAATGAAGATAAGTTATACAAAGGACTTACACGACAAACTATCAAGCTTTCTCGCCTCTATAACTTCTCAAACCCTCACAACCGTGAATAATTAAGAGATGAACAACAACCAACTCTCTAAATGTGAATGAACCTCACTCACCACCAACACTCACGAAAATAACATTTACCAACAGTCTGGTAAAGGAAAAACAAGAAAACCCAACTCCCCCAACCTTGCTTACAAACGCAGAAAGCAACACACACACACACCAGTTCGTTTACTCACGCACAGAACGAACTTAACACACTCATCAACAACTCTTGTAAACAATGAATAAGAGTAATAAACGCAGCCACCTTCATGTGATGAGCTCTTCGGCCTTTTATAGTGTAGGCGAGTGAAACCCTATAAGAGATATATCAAACCAATGACTCTTCTTGATAACTCCTTATCTTCCAATAACCAAGGAGATGTGCATACTGAGAACTATGAGAGAAAGTATATCTATAATTCACGAGATATACACCAAAAAAGAATAAGTAGTTGCAAACTCGTGCTGGACTGTACCGGCCGAAGTATCAAACACTGACAAATACTCTGAGAGCAAAACTAGCAAATTTGTCTGCATAATGACAACTACAAAACTTGAGTATCACCAATACTCAACAGAACTGACTTTTTTTTTGCATATTTTTAAAGTTAATTATTTTTTTAATCAGAATTATAAAAGATATTTAATTAAATATAATCAAATAAGTAACTCGCACGCAAGCAAGACCTCTACACCACATAAATGTGGGAAAACAACCGTACGCAGATGAACCACTACCCACATAAAGATGAGAATATATATTACCCACACAAAAATAAAAAAAATTACACGATAATCAAGTAAAATTGAACTCAATACCTCTTATAAAAAAGAGTCTAAAAAGAACTGACTTAGTTGCATTTATTTGTTGGTTGTTCAGTTTAATCAGAAAATAAGTAATGAGCTAGCCAAACATATGAGCTCCCAAAACACTTAATATATTAAGGGTCAATTTCAAGTTACCTGTCTTTGTAAAGGAAACTAATATCAATTTGGTTGCAAATGTATTAGTTAATCGCATGATTTGGCATTACGCAATAATCCAATCCAACTTCATAAATGAGCAATTGCAAATCAAACGTCATACCCTTCTCAGTGGTAATCAATATACAAGTTGGATCCTCTATTATATAAATGGACAAAGTCTCCTAAGTCCTAACTACGTTTAAAGATTATTGCCACATATAAAAGAAATTGAGAATTCTGATAATTTTTGCTGATGGAAATTTTTAATAAATTAATTTGTATGTATAAACTTGTACTATTGTTATGATTTCCATTTTGAATAAATACAATTTGAGCATATAATTAAATATACTAGTTTATTTTAGGGTTAAGTACCAAATACCCCCAACGTTGGGGCCCCTATCGCATATAGGACCCTATAGTCAGGGTAAGCGTTGTTTACTACCTCAACGTGGCTAAACCTAAGCAAATCCCCCCCCCCCCCCGCGTTTTAACGGTGTTAAAACACCGTTAGAAAAATAATGTTTTTTAATTTTTAATTCAGGTGGGTGCAGTCCAGCTCTCTCTCCCCTTTGTCCACTGTTTCTGCCGCCGCCTTCTTCTCCGTCCGTCCGAACGGCCAAAGCCACGACTCGATCTCCACCTCTCGGCCTCTTGCTCGGAATAGGGCGGCCGAGGCTGTCCCCATCATCGCGTGCTTCTTCTCCGGCCCACGGTCGTCGTCTCCCTCTTCCTTGAGTTCCGACAAAGCAGCTGCCGATCTCACCAAATTTCTCCATCACCATCTTCGTTCTTCTTCAAGTCATACAAATTCCTCCCCCAAAACCTCCAATTTCAGAAAAGCTCCATCACCATTGCTGGTTTTTTTAATGCAACACATTGACACCGCTCGACTCCGGCGAACACGCCCTTGCGCCGCTTGACCTCCCTCGGCCTCTGTCCTCTCAGATCTGGGAAGACGGCACCACCACCGCTCTGCCTCACCTCCAAATACCACACTCGGTCAGAAAACTCACGGACGCCAGGTCCGCCGCCTCTCTTTCCCCAATGATGAACCGTTCTCGCTGGGATTTGGAGAAAGGCTGGCTGGAATTGGGGTAAGGTAGCAAAGGCGGCGTGTTCGCCGGAGAAGTGTCTGGGGGTTGGGGACTAGGGCGCTTAAGAGGGAGGCTGCAGCGCCTTTGCCGTCGCCAAGGGAGGAGGCGGCGATGCGGTTGCCGGAGTTTCAGAGGCGGCGATGCGGTTGGGGCTACCGCCATCATTAAAATAATAAAAAAAAATTATTTTTCTAACGGAAAACGCGGGGGGCTTTTGCTTAGGTTTAGCCACGTTGAGGTAGTAAACAGCGCTTACCCTGACTATAGGGTCCTATACGCGATAGGGGCCCCAACGTTGAGGGGGGATTTGGTACTTAACCCTTTATTTTATATTAAGGATCGATTCTTTTACAATTGGGACATATATTTAAGCATCGATCTTTCAGTAATAAATTCTAATTATAGTGTATTGTATTATAATAACTTTATATTATATAGTACTTGTGAGACAAAAAAATGTTACAACGAATGATCCAACCACTCCCGATAGCTTAACTTGAGGGTTTCCAATCCTCTAAAGCATTTATTAATCACATGTTCCAATGTTATGTTCCCAACGAAACTTGCATATATATAAGCAAGGGTTAATAGCCAAAAAATACACGAATTTTCTCTGAATTTGCAAATTGCACATGACCTTCAAAAATAGTTCCAGAATACACCACTTTTCGATTTAATCGCAATTTGCACACGGCGAAAGTTCCGATGACTTTTATGTTTGACCGGTGATGACGTGGAAATTATTTCAAATTACATGGCATTATGCGTGGCATTTTTTACACGGTGGCAAGCCACGTATTCAAAACGACGTCGTTTTGAATAGAAATTAAGTTGTCCTCTCCTTTGATATTTTAAAAATTTCCTCAAAAATAAATAAATAAATAAACTTTTGAAGAATTTGGCACCTCTCCACCCCCAAGCCCCGGCCTGTCACCAACCCCAGCTTCTCTCCCTTCTTGTTGAATCCGGCGCCACCCCCACCGCCTCCGCCATCGCCCCGCCCTCCCTCTGAGAAACCCCAACAACAAGAATCCACCATCGATTTCTACAACGGCGCCCGAGGACGCCGCCGTCGCCGCCCACAATCCAGCCCTTCACGCCTTCTGCTTCACCGGATCGCGGATCTCCGCCGCCCACTTCCGCTAGCGTACGCCTCTGTATTTCCTCGAAGCGGAACTCAAGCTGTTGCTCATCGCCTTCCTCTCACCGCCGACGCTGCTCTCCTAAATCAAGCAGCTCTTCGAGTCAGATGACTTGGACTCGCCGCATCGGTTTGGTGGGAGGAGGCTTGATTCTCTGGTTTCTGAGTAGGGTTTCATGGTTCGAAGAATTGATTTCCAAGGCTCTGCCATTTTTCTTTCTTTCTAATAAACACCTACCAAAACCCTAACCCCTTAACAAGAACACCCTCAAAATTTTGTAGACTTTACAAAACAAAATCTGTAATGGCAGGTAATGGCTCCAGATCTGAAAAGGGGGGGAGGCATCGGTTGAACGGCGCTGCTCCCGTCATGAAAATGACCGAGAGAGGGAGCTGTGAGAGACATGAGTTCGACGGCGTCAGGCGTAGCGGCGGCGGCGGCTGGCTGCTCGCTGGAGCAGAGGAGAGAGAGAGTCGGGGGAGAGGGATGGGCCAGATTTGATGTTCTTTTTTATTATTATTTTTATTTAAAAAAGCTTTAACAAAACGACGTCGTTTTAGTTGATTGTCGGTGCGTCCACATCTGCAAATTCCGGGAGACACGTCATCTAGAGTTTAAGTGATGGTCACGCATGTGCAAATTGCAATTAAATCGAAAGGTGGTGTATTCTGGAGCTATTTTTGAAGGTCATGTGCAAAATGCAAATCTGGTGATAGTTCGTGTATTTTCTGGTTATTAACTCTATAAACAATAATGCTGAAAAAATTTATCCGAATAAAATATAGTTAAATACTTTATAAAATAAATTTATTTAAAAATTTTGGTTCAAAATAAAATAGAATTTAACTAGTTTTATTGTTTTCTTTATATTGTAATTTTTTTGTAATTTTTTAATAACCTTTTTAATTATTATTATTATTATTAAAGTATACAAACTACAAATAAAATAACAAAAAAAATGTTAAAAAATTACGAAAAAAGCTACAATATGGAGAAAACAATAAAACTAACTAAATCCTTTTAAACTTGAATCAAAATTTATAAATAAATTAATTTTTAAAAAATTTTAACCTTGTTTTTGTCAGGAAAATTTTTATCCAAATAGCACTACTCTTATATAAAAGGGTTACCGCCACTAAATATCTCAATTAATTTTATTTTTGTATTTTGCATTAATTTAAAAAATTTAATCACAATGTATTTCAATTATGCTAGTAAGTAATTTTTTCATCCGACCAAGTAATATATCCACGTATAAATTTTATCAATAATTTGACTTAAAACAGGTACGACGTGTCAATATATGTCAATTATAATCATATTAAATGACATGTAATGAAAATATGTCGTTTTGCTCCTTAGTAAACGACGTCGTTTCATTTGGACGCCGAAATCCTCCTCTTTGGGAGTGATCACTATTTTTATAGCAATAAAAACTGCAACTAAACAATGTAATCGTAGCACAGAAACAGCAAGTCGAGTGTCGTATCCACATGGACTATTATAACAAATCACTCTAAGTAATCCCGAGTAAACTCTAGTAGTATTCAGGCAAACTCCCAAAAGAACGAAGAATAAAACTAAAATCCAAACAAAACAAAATAAAACAGGATAAAAACTCAAATAATAAAACAAACTCTGACCCTAGGGATGTACTATTGTTAATCAAACACATGTATTCAACCTATTAATTCAATCACCAATTTAATCCAACCCTGATAAAAGATCACTATATTATTCACAAGCTTCTCTAACGAACACCTATGAACGTAGATTAATTTACCCCTTTTCACATTTAAGACTTCAATGAATAAATTAACTCCAAATAGCACACAAATAATAGTTTCTTATAGCTTCACCTGTCGCATTCAAGACTCAATGCTAACACTATATCATGCATTCCTGAATCGGCTGAACAATTATCGCATTCAAGACTCAAACTGAACAGCTAGACATGTAAATTATTGATCAGGTAATTCACAAGAAAACAGGCACCAGGAATCATGAATCACAAGTTGGAGGGCAAATTGATATCAACAAATCAAACACACATATTAAATCAACTTTGTACAAACCCTAGGTTCAGATAAAAGAACGTAGCCAGACCGCAAAAGAAACATAAGAAGCAATTGGAAGAACTGAAACATAAATAATCCCTTTTTTTGGGACGTCCCCAAAATAAGTCCTCTTTTTTTCAATTTTGGGCAACTAAGAAATAATATTATTATAAGAACCACTCAAGCAACGATTGTCACCAACTTCAATCTATAACAATTTTCCCACTCAATCACTACACTAAAACACCTGCATCCCAAGATGAAATTATTTGGAGGAGGGAGATAGAATGAATAAGAACGATTGTACAGCTGATCTCAATTTGATCCAATGAAAACTGAAAAAAAGTAAAAGTAAAGCTATAATGCTAGAATGTAATGTGTGGAACCCCGAATAGGTCAAAAGAAGACCTATTTATAGGCACAGGAGATAAATACAGTGTAGAACTCGAAAATACTGATAAAATCTGAAAATCCCGAAAATTCAGAAATTCCCGTCGGACACTATTCACTACTGCGTGCGATTTTCTTGTTTCGGTCATATCTTTCTCGTCCGAACTCCGATTTATGATCCGTTTGTGCTCACGAACTCCCCTTGAGACGAACTACAACTTCTATTTCAGACAAATATTTCAAATTCGAACTCAATAAACCTGGAATTTCCTTCAAAGTTCGAGTAAGAATCATGTTTCACAAGATAAAGCAAATTAAGCACAAAACAATCATCCAACACTCAATTTCCTATACAATTAATATCATAAGAACACTAAAAACCATGGAAACATGAGTGTTATCAGGGAGCTATCACGAGCTCCGACGAGTCCGCACCATCGAAGCAGAAGAAAATAGCCGGCAATGGTTTCTAGATGTGTTCGCGTTGAGGAAATTGGGGTGGAGGATTCGATTGGCATCTCGAAGAGAAGGTTCAAGGCCCTAGTGGTTCAGGCCAGGTTTTAAGCAGTCGTTCAACGATTCGGCTTTTGATTTCGTATTCTCAGCGATTTGGCTTTAAGTTTCGTGTTTTGTGGCTTTTGATTCGGCTTTTAATTCCTGTAAATCGTTTCAACCTTAAGCCTCAGCCTCACTCTCCTTTTTAATTTTCAATGGGTTTGATGTTGAGAAGGAAGAAGAACTATAATTATATCTTCAAGCTTATGAATCCTAAAAGTTCTAAATCTGTTAATGGCATCTGCTGGTGGGTCGCCGCCGCTGACGGCGGAGGTGAGAGGAGACGACGAGGGTAGGATTCAATTCTAATTAAGATAAATTAAGGGCATAAGAACCCTAATAATCTATTAAGGGCATAAGAACCCTAATTACAACTAAATACTCCATCCGTCCCAATATTAGCGGCCACTTTCTTTTCGGCACGAAGATTAAGAAATTGAGTGTGGCCCACCAAAATTATTGAGTTAATTAAGATATTTTCTTCCTCCTTTCACTTTATTCTTCCTGCCCATCGGCCACCTCTCATCCACCGCATCCCTCCTCTGGTGAAGTCGCCTCCATCAGCCACCCTCACCTTCCTCGCCTCTCTATCTGTCGCCGCCAAACACCCACTGTCTAGAATCCCCCATTTTCTTCCGATCTGAAACCCAGCTCCAACTGAAAAAAAAAAAAAATGACACCAAATCTTGCCCAAGTCTTATCTTCTCCAATCAAGGAACAAAAATCAAGCCGCCTCTTCTCTGATTTGGAAAATCAACCAACGAAAATTCACCAACAAAAGAGGAAAAGTTTTGCAAAACCTCCAACCCATTTTCATGACGGCGGCTTGTCGACCCAGGAGGAAGGCAACATCTCTCTCTTCACAAAGTGGCGAACAACCACAACCACCACGTCTGCGGTCGTGACTTCCCGGAGTGGTGGTGGGCCTCACCGATGGGCCATGGCGCCGCCATCGAGGCGATGGTAGAAGGCAGGAAGCGGCAGAGAAAGAGATGACAAAGAGAGTCACAGGGTGAAAGAGGGATAGACAGAGAGAGATACGAGAGAGGGAGGAGGCGGGGGTCAGCGCAGCGGCTGCGCTGTCGTCGACCGGAGAGTATGCGTGTATGAGTGTGTGTGTGATTTAGGTTTAGATAAGGGGTTTTGACAAATAAAATCACGAACTATTTCGAATTTGCAATTTTAACATGACTTTTGAAGTGTGGCAAATTAAATCACAATTTTTTTAATTTTTGTAATTTCATCCTCCCAATTTTTTCTAGTCATCGGATTGTTGAGTTGGAGTTTACGTGGATTAGTTCGTCACGTAATATTCATGTTACAACATTGTTTTTTATAAAATTGTTGGATATTGGAAATTATGGTGCAAATACATGATACAATTACTTTAAAATTTGGAGAAATTTTTAGCTAAAATTGTACGAAACGACGTTGCTTAAGCGTCATAAAAATGACGTCATCTTTACTAACCCACGTAAGTTTCAATTCGACACTTTGGTGACCGGAAAAAAATTGGATGGACGGAATTGCAAAAATTAAAAAGGTGGTGATTTAATTCGCCACACTTCAAAAGTCACGTTAAAATTGCAACTTCAAAATAGTTCGTGATTTTATTTGCCAAAACCCCGTTAAATAACTAATTAGACTTAATTAAATTATAAATATTTTCATTTTGAGAAAGTGGCCACTTTTAGTGGGACAAACCAAAATGAAAAGGTGGCCATTTTTATTGGGACAGAGAGTCTGAGAGAGTACTATAAATTAAGATAAAGCGACGACATTTTATTGTTAAGGGAAACGTTGTCGTTTGGTATATTGACCGATGGGGCCACGTCAACTTTTTCGGCTGTCAAGTCAGCTTTAATTTGGGGGTAATTTAACGAAAATGAAAATACCTCTTAATAACATAGTTGAGATATATTATGGCTGAAATTTTCAAATTGATGTAAAACGTAAAAATGAAATTAATTGGGGTATTTTAACCGTTTTAACCATTGTATAAAATTAATAAAATTGTCAACTTCTGATAAGATATTGTTCGGCAAAATTATTGTTATTTACTGTATTTCAATTGATTATTTAATTGATAGATACTTGTCCTTAATAAATATTGTGATGTTTATTTGCCCATAATCGAGTTTGAATCCATTAAAAATCCGTGTAGACTTTTTCATATTTATAGATATCAAATTTTAGGGTTAATAGTTTTTATGCCCCAAATTTTTAACGTTTTTCATAAAATATCTCAAACTTTTATTTTCTGCTAAAAATCACCAAATTTTCAACTTTTTTCATAAAATGTTCCGTTATACAGAATTTGGTGACGGAAAGAACTTATTTCGTGCGGATGAAATATTTTGAAAACCTCCATTGTTTTTTTTTTGAGCTCGAAAACCTTCATTGTTGGAAAATTAAATTAGGAACCACCGTTGTTGAAAAATGCCGAAAGTTCATGATTTTTTGTCATCTTTTAATCACTGAATTTTGTAAACGGAACATTTTATGAAAAAAATTGAAAGTTTGCATCTTTTTAGAAGAAAATGAAAATTCGTGATATTTTATGAAAAAACGATGAAAGTTCATGACATAAAATATTATTAATCCTAAATTTTATTTAAAATTTTATTGAATCGATGAAAATAATTAAAATTTAGTTCTTCTCCTCGCGTTCACACAGCATGTGCCTACTTCTTCCTTTTAAAAAATAAAATAAAAATAAAAATCATATTCAACCAACGAAAATTTAATTTCTTATCCTCTCATTCATATAGCATGTGCCTACTTAAAAAAAAAAAAAAAAAAGCCCTTGTGCATGATTTGGTCAACGATATATAAGTGCATCAGGAGATAGCTGTTAAAGCAGGATACAAGAATTCCACAAAGAATGAGGTTTGTTACGTGTTGATTTGTGGATGTGCAGATTTGGTTTGAAGTGAAAAAGGAGAAGCCCTGTTGAATTGCAATGGCGGGAGGGTCGGTGGGTCCCGCCGGAGTGTCGAAGGAGAGGGCGGGGGAGTATAAGGGGAGAGTCACTGCTTACGTCGTCGTTGCTTGCCTTGTTGCTGCTATTGGTGGATCACTCTTTGGCTATGATATTGGAATTTCAGGTCTTATTCTCTTCTTCTTCGAGATATATAGATACATAGATACATACATACTGTTTTTTTCTTTTTTCAGAAGAAGAAGAAGAAAATAGAAAATTAATTGCAGTTGTTGGATGTAAATTTTACTGTACAATTCAATTTGTGGGATTTGAATACATGGAGATGTTTGAACAGGGGGAGTTACATCGATGGATGGATTCCTCAAGAAATTCTTCCCCGCTGTGTACAAAAACAAACAGCACGCTCATGAAAACAATTACTGCAAGTACAACAATCAAGGCCTCGCAGCATTCACATCATCTCTCTATCTCGCCGGTCTCCTCTCATCCCTTGTCGCATCTCCCATCACCCGCAAATACGGCCGTCGCGGCAGTATCATCTGCGGCGGCGTAAGCTTCATGATCGGAGCAGCTCTCGATGCTTCTGCCGTCAATCTAGTCATGCTCATTTTAGGCCGGATCATGCTCGGTGTCGGCATCGGATTCGGAAATCAGGTACTAATTAATCACTCATTAATTAAATCTGAAAATTTCAAACCCTAATTAACTTCACACAACCCGAAGGCTGTGCCGCTCTACTTATCGGAAATGGCACCGACTCATCTGAGAGGCGGCCTGAACATGATGTTCCAGCTGGCGACGACGCTCGGGATATTCACCGCGAACATGATCAACTACGGGACGCAGAAGCTCCAGCCGTGGGGGTGGCGTCTGTCGTTGGGGCTGGCGGCGGCGCCGGCCATTCTGATGACGATCGGAGGGGTACTGCTGCCGGAGACGCCCAACAGCTTAATCGAAAGAGGATTAGAGAAGAAGGGGAGAAAAGTGTTGGAGAAAATCAGAGGCACGAGCGATGTGCAGGCGGAGTTGCAGGATATAATGGATGCTAGCGAGCTAGCAAACTCGATCGAGCATCCTTTCAGGAACATTCTAGAAAGAAGGAACCGCCCGCAGCTGGTGATGGCGATCTTCATGCCGACTTTCCAGATACTCACGGGGATAAACTCGATTCTCTTCTACGCGCCGGTGCTGTTCCAGACCATGGGATTCGAAGGGAACGCGTCGCTCTACTCGTCAGCCGTGACCGGAGCTGTGCTAGCTTCGTCTACCTTCATTTCCATCGCGACGGTCGACAAATGGGGGCGGAGAGCGCTGCTGATCAGCGGAGGAGTGCAGATGATCGCGTGCCAGGTGATCGTGGCGATCATACTCGGCCTGAAATTCGGCGGCGATAAGGAGCTGTCGAAGTCGTATTCGGTGCTGGTTGTGGTGGTGGTGTGCTTGTTCGTGATGGCGTTCGGGTGGTCGTGGGGCCCGCTGGGGTGGACGGTGCCGAGCGAGATCTTCCCGCTGGAGACGCGGTCGGCGGGGCAGAGCATCACGGTGGCCGTCAACCTCTTCTTCACGTTTGTGATCGGGCAATCGTTTCTCTCCATGCTCTGCGCCTTCAAGTTCGGGATCTTCCTCTTCTTCGCCGGCTGGATCGCGGTGATGACCGTTTTCGTCTACCTTTTCCTGCCGGAGACCAAGGGCGTTCCCATTGAAGAAATGATTTTCGTGTGGAAGAAGCACTGGTTCTGGAAGAGGATTGTGATGTAATATGTTACTGGATGAATGATTTTCGTGTGGAAGAAGCACTGGTTCTAGAAGAGGATTGTGAGTAATATGTTACTGGATGGCTCTTAAAAATGGATAATAACAATATGATTATAATTGAGTGAAAATGGAATGGAAATGCTCAACTACTAATTAATCCTAGGCTAGAATACATTAGGCCATCTCTTTTATGATTTCATTCCTATGGAAGCTCTTATGGCAGCCACAGGCGGCGCACGTCTTGGTCATTCCAGTGGGCACGAACTCCTTGCAGCCGTCCTTGTAGCCGGCGCCGCCGCTGGCGCCATGCGTCTTGTGGCACTCGGTGTAGACCACCTCCATCGCGTATCTCACGATTCTCCGGTGGTAGTTCCGGTGGCAGAGGCAGGTGGCGCAGCGGAGTCCGCCTCCGATGCTGGAGAATTCCTGGCACCCGTCGCTCTTCCCGTCCAGATGTTTCTGGCTTTTGTGGCATTCTGCGTATCTCTCTTCTTCCATGCTCGACATTTACAGAATTTTCAAGCTTTATGCACATATATATCTATAATTCAGTGTGTGCGTAGGCATCTACAAATGTTGCTGCTCAAACAAGGGAAATTTTAGCGGCTGTCTTAAGAGAGATGGGGAAAGAATATCCGAGAGAGTAAAAAATCGTGGAGAAAACAGAGAAAATCTGCTTTTCCAAATCTGAAAATTGGACGCATTGATGAAAATCATGAAATACTAACTTAATCCTGATTTAAATAATCGCCGGCTTGATTGAGTATACCATATGATTCATATCAGAATGGTAAAATTGCACATTTTCCTTTATATAAAACAAATAAATAATCTACAATAATCAGAAACTGTACTAACCACCGCATCAATAACATTTACTAATAAGTATTTTGAACAATCGTACAAAAATAATGAAAATCTAAACAAAATGAAATCTTAATGTTCCACTCATTTTTATGTACAGTAAAGTGTTTCTGATTGAGTCACACAAATAGGGAGATAGTAATTTGGTAGAGGCCGAAATTAAATAGAAGGCACACATATTTACAAATAGGTAGACATAATATTCATATTTCCTTATCATTATGGCGAAAAATCAAGCCTTCCCAATGCCAAAACAGAGCAGCAGTGGGCATATGTAAGCAAACACCCCTCTTTTCTTCTTTCTCTGCACCAACCTCTCATCCCTCTCAACAACAAACTTAGCCATGTATTCCACAACAGCCTGCACAAAAAAAAAAAAAAAAAATACAAAACTGCAAGTTAGTATCCAAGAATGTGGTCTGGATTTGAACATGACACAACAACCGTAGCATACCTGCGCGCCTGATTCTGTTATCTTCATGGGTGGAACTTGAAGAGGCGTTTGATCAGCACGAAAGTTTCTCAACCTGGACAAGAATCTAAAGGAATCAGGCAAAACTCTTATTTGATTGTCGCAGATGTCGAGATCTTCCAGCTTCTTGAGATTTCCAAGTGATTCGGGCAGTGCTCTTAGGTCCGCAAAGTTCTTCCCTACATTCAGTTTTTCTAGGCTAACTGCATCACATAGTGTCTCAGGTATGCTCTCGAGTTCATTGAAGCTAGCATCGAGCTCCTTCAAATGAGAGAGACCTCCCATTGTCGAGGGCAATCTCTTTACCCGGTTAAAGTGCAAAGTAAGAATCTCAAGGCGTTCGAGCTTCCCAATCCCTTCTGGAAGAGCTTTGAGCATGTTGAAATCCAATCTCAGTTCCACAAGAGACGAACATGACCCGATTGTGTAGGGAAGTTCCTCGAGATCATTGGTTTCCACATTGAGTCTTTGTAAAGAACACAGATCCCCAACTATAGTAGGTAGCTTTGAGAACCGGTTTGAACTTAGATCAAGATTGATCAAGAGCTTCAAGTTCCTGAAAGACTCAGGCAGAGACTTCAACAGGTTCCCCGACAGGTCAAGATCCGTCAGGCTGTGCAGTTCACCAAACAAACTTGGGAGGTTTATGAGCTGGTTGCCATGGACATCCAGCTTCATTAAGGTCTTGAGGCTGGCTATAGAATTCGGAAGGGCCATAATTCTGTTTTCGGATAGGTTCAACTCAGAGAGAGTTGATAGCTTTCCCAGAGTGAAAGGAAGCCATTCGACCTTGTCCATCAGCTTGCCTCGAAGATCTAAGTGTGTCGCGCCAGTTTTGAATGAGTTCTCGATCGCTGCAGCCACGTCCATCAGATTCAGTTTCTCTGATCCTCCATCTCCAGGGTATGCAGCTGAACCACAGTCAGATCACTCAAATCAAAAGCTAAATCTCATGCATTGAACATATGTTTTGGAGCTCATCGCATTAGCTCAATAAGGTTGAGGCTTCATTTTCTTTTGATTTATACTAACATTCAAAAATTTAGGCGAACATAACTAACAGAAACCAGTCTTCTCAATACTAATTCTGGAAATAACAAGATCCCAACCAAAAAGTCAAGGTTTCAACTTCCAAAGAATTAGACACCACGATAGTAAACAATAGACTATTGGTCAGAGTTTATCCAAATTAGATAAGATAAGGAATAGCATAAACCTAACAAAATCACAGACAAAAACTAATAATAGCTCCGGCAAAAAACTTGAACACAGTAAGATTCTGTATATGTATACTCTTTTTCCAACAGATCCATTCAAAAACCACTGCTATCAATAACTTTAAACACATATAAAGGAAATGAATCATTCAACAAAAGCAAGCAAGGATTAAACGCAAACCTGAAGCTAGAGCAACAATTTTTGAAGAAGGGGTAATTATCGGATAAATACTCTTCAAATCACTATCGCCATCAACATCATCATCGTCACTAGAATCCACACTCTTTTCCTCAACGATCTCGCCGTCTCGATCGTCTTCTCCATCTCCCCCCAGAAAGGGACGCCCGGAAACCAGTGAAGAAGCCTTCTGAATCAGTCCATCAAAAACCTGAAGAATTCGATCGAGCTCCACCAAGTCCGCCGCCTCTTTCCGCTGCTCGTGACTCCGGAAAGACACCATCGCCTTCTTCACTTCCTGCAGAACGGAGAACAGCTCCGGCGGCACGCCCTGCGGGGGAGGATGCTTCGATATCTCCTCCAGCTGGAGATTTTGCTCGGATTCCACAGTCTGGAGCACGGAATTCGCCGCCGCGACCTCTTCGACGGAGGGCCGCGGCGGCAGGGATTTGTAGATTGTAGTGATTTCTTCCACTGCTGCGGCGTAGCTGGGGGCCGTCGCTGCCATGGCGGAGGAATGATGGTGGAGGTAGGGGCGATTCGGCGGGGAAATTGCGACCTTTTATAAAAAAAAATTGCGAAATGGATATGAAATGAACGACAACGATTACGTAGCAGATTTTTGTTTGAGTTCTTTGGGCTTATAAAAATATTGAATAATGTCAACTCTCCTCTTCAATAATGACTATTAGCAATGCTTAGGGCATTAATGACCAATAATTAACAAGGGTAAATTACTGACATTCGAATATTGGGATGTGTGTTGTAAGTAAGAATCAAATGCTCCCTTATCCTAATTAAGTAAGAAAGATAGTGAAGAACAATTGAAATTACTTAATCATGTAAATAACGAACAATTAGTTACAATTCGGTTTAATTTAGTATCACTTTATGGATTTAGCAAATAGCAATCCTTAAACCGCAAGCAAACATCTAGATTAACTAGGGGTGGACCAAAATACCGAAAAATCAGTATATCGCACTTAAAAAAAATATCGAATTTTTGGTATACCGTAAATTTTGGTACGGCATGTTACCGTACCGAAAAATTTCAGTACGATAACGGTATCGATTTTCCTCATACCGCGGTATACCGATATCGCGATATATACCGATTATTTTGGTATATACAGATATTTCGGTGTAGACCGCGGTACTGATATATCGTATCGATTGAAATAAATTATATATATATATATACATATATATATATATATAATTAGTGATAAATTATACGGTATGTATAGAAATACGGTATACCATAAAATTTTGGGAATCTAGGCACCAAATGATATACCACTAATTTTGGTATACCGAACTTTGGTACGGTATACCGCACTATTGGTACGACATCGGCATGAAAAAGTTCATATCGATATTTTCGGTATACCGATCTTCAATATGTCGAAGTGTTTGGTACGGTAACGGTATGAAAAATCTCATACCGCATTTTACGGTACATATATACAGTACGGTATATGGTATGGTGGAAAAAATTCGGCATACCTTATCAGTCCACCCCCTAAGATTAACATATACTATCTATGTATATACTAGTACTACTACTACTAAAAGAATTTTGGCTTTTCTTCATTATATAATTTTATCATTAATTAATATAAAAAGCTTTCGTTAAAATGTCGATTCATAATTTAAAGAGTTATTGGCGCTTAAATACACCAACTTTGGGGGTAGTTTGATTTTGAACATGAACTTTGAAAGGTGTAAAAAAATACATGAACTTTAATGTTGTAGCAATTTTATCACAAATTCAAATATTAGATATTTAAACTCTATAAAAAATTTACGATTTACGGGTTTAAAAATGTCTTATACGATATCTTTTAGAGATATTATATACAATGTCATTTTTTTAAAACGTCCGACAAATACACGTCGATATTTTGACTTACCACGTTCTGTGAGTAAAGTATCTGCATACAATTAGTCTATAGCTGAGGGGTCAGTTAGCAAATATGCAAGAGTTAAGGGAGTTCATTTTTAGGTTGATAAAATTAGTTAAAACACTCTGGCCGAATTCGCGGCTCTTGCCAGAGAAACGGCTTCCGCTCTGGCGCACTTGATTCCTCTGGACTTGATTTCTCTGGCATTGATTTCGCTGTCTTGATTTCGCTGACTTTGACTTTTCTCCCCTCTGACTTAGAAGCCAGCGCGCAGCTCAACCGTCTCAGCTGCTATTTCTTTTCTTTAAATACCTAGGTTAGTTGTTGAGTTGTTGCTTAAGAATTTCCATTACTGTAAACTAGTTGAGAGTGAGGATACATAGCAATCTTGATAGATTTGTAGGCTATACACTTTTTCTAGTGTTGAGAGTTCTCAATTATAATTGTAAAGTTCTTGAGTGTTCATAGTGAAATAGAGTGGATCGTTTCTTCTCCGTGGATGTAGGATTGAAAAATCCGAACCACGTAAATCTTGTTTGTGTTCATTTCTTTTCTGTTCATGCTGCGTTGATCATCTTTCAAGCAATTCCACAACATTATCTTTAAATTATGAAGTTGAAACTTGAAAGTATAAGAGGCCGTATTTGGATTTGGAATGTATCACTAAAAATATTAGAATTGATTATACTTTATATATATCCCTATATATATTGGTTCACTATTTAGCCTACTTATATTGACTGATCATTGCCAAAACTTTCCTATTTTGTGACTTGTCTAGTCAATCAATAGATTTACTAGTTTTCCACACATTATATCTCGCTTTCTTTCTTTCTTCTTCTTTTATTTTTTTTAAAAAAGAAAGAGAAAATCAATGACTATAAGAAAGAATGTAGAATTTTCTTTCTTCTTCTTTTATTTTTTTTTTAAAAAGAAAGAGAAAATCAATGACTATAAGAAAGAATTAATGTAGAATGTGAAAGTTTAAAAAAGTGAAATAAGACTTTTTTTTCATGAAAAAAAAAGATAAATAGTGTCATTCGAAACGTTATAGTGTTATTTATCAAAAAATAGTGCTATTTATCAAAAGAAAACGTTATAGTGTCATTCGAAAATATAATTTAAAAAAAACGAAAAAGAAGAAAAAAGAAGAAGCAAAAAAAATGCAAAAAGAAAAAGAAAAAACGAAATGGAAAAAAATGCTAAGAAAAAGAAG
The DNA here is from genome assembly GCF_028751815.1 of Salvia miltiorrhiza. NCBI lineage: Eukaryota > Viridiplantae > Streptophyta > Magnoliopsida > Lamiales > Lamiaceae > Salvia > Salvia miltiorrhiza. Next base: position 5,020,637 of record NC_080392.1, on the reverse strand, counting down.
GAAAAAAAACATATATATATATATATATATATATATAATAAAAGTGTCATTTACTAATAAAATAGTGTCATTTAGATAAATTAAAATGTCATTTAAATAGAAATGTAGTATTATTTATTAATGCATATAGTGTTATTCAGTGGCGGAGCCATGATTTTTTTTTTTGGGGGGGGGGGAGGGGCTGAACTGTTACGGGCCCCCGGAATTTTTTTTTGGGGCCATTCAATACATTTTAGACATTTTTTACTAAAATACAAATATAATAATAATAATAACAACATTTTCATAGATAATATAGTTCAAAACATTTACTAAATTTTTTTTGGGGGGCATTCAATACATTTTAGACATTTTTTACTAAAATACAAATATAATAATAATAATAATAATAATAATAATAATAATAATAATAATAATAATAATAATAATAATAATAATAATAATAATAACAACATTTTCATAGATAATATAGTTCAAAACATTTACTAAAATTTTTTTTTGGGGGCATTCAATACATTTTAGACATTTTTTACTAAAATACAAATATAATAATAATAATAATAACAACATTTTCATAGATAATATAGTTCAAAACATTTACTAAAACTTTTTTTGGGGGCATTCAATACATTTTAGACATTTTTTACTAAAATACAAATATAATAATAATAATAATAATAACAACAACATTTTCATAGATAATATAGTTCAAAACATTTACTAAAATTTTTTTTGGGGGGCATTCAATACATTTTAGACATTTTTTTACTAAAATACAAATATAATAATAATAATAATAACAACATTTTCATAGATAATATAGTTCAATACACATACTGAAATTTTTTTTGGGGGCATTCAATACATTTTAGACATTTTTTACTAAAATACAAATATAATAATAATAATAATAACAACATTTTCATAGATAATATAGTTCAAAACATTTACTAAAATTTTTTTTGGGGGCATTCAATACATTTTAGACATTTTTTTACTAAAATACAAATATAATAATAATAATAATAACAACATTTTTAGACATATTATATAAAAAAAAATCAAAATTTGGGGGGGAGGGGCTCTAGCCCCCCTAGCTACGCCCCCGGTGTTATTCACTAAGAAAAATAGTGTCATTTTTAGATATATCAAAAGTGTCGTTTACTAAGAAAAATAGCGTCATTTAGATATATTAAAAGTTTTATTTGTAATATAAAATAGTATCATTTATTAATATCGATGGTGTCATTTATCAAAAAAAAATATTGTCATTTACAAAGAGAAATAGTATTATTTATCACAAAGAAGAAAAAAATTAAAATATATATATAATTAAAAAGAAGAAGAAAAATTGAAAAGAATTTAAAAAGAAAAAGGAAAGAAACGAAAAAGAACACTTAAAAATGAAAGAAAGTAAATACTGGAAACTTGCCAAAAAAAGCTCGCGCACGTGCACATGAAGGGATTTGAACTCGTGACCCTCCCTACTCCCTAGTGAGACGCGGGTTCTACCCAATTGCGCCAGCAATCCAAATGGTTAGAAGCGCGCAGAGGTTGTATATATTGTCTAATTTGAATCGGATCAAATTTGACCCGAGCACACCATGCACCCAGGTGCACACAAGAGTGCCTCTTAATTAAGGAACTGTAATGAAGATTAAACTTTGGTAGAGGCACTGGAATTAAGATTAAACTACTACTTTACGCCTACATTTATATGTATAGATATGTAATTTATTTCCTAAACAATTTTGAAGTCTGACTAAAAGAAAATAGTTGAAGAAGTGGGAAATTAAAATTAAAGAAGCGAAAAAGGCCCCACTTTACTTGGACAGAAAGAAATGCACGACTTTTAATGTAGCCGCCTTGTGACACTCCTCAAAGACTTCATTCAGGTCGCCTCTTTCGTTCGTGTCACGTCTAGTCGTTTACACTGTTTAGTTTAGTGCCCCTCAGTTGCTACCTAAAAATTTGCATTGTTAATTTGTATCTTAATGCTCAAGTTTATTCATGAAAAATGATGAATAATAAAAATTTATGTTTTAAAATATCTTTTTCTTTCAACATTTGACATAAAAGAGATGTTCATTATTTTTCTTTTCTTACTTTAACTTCAAGAATGTATAATAATTTTTATCTTGAAATGTCTTCTTTCTTTTTCAACATTTGACACAAAAGAGATATTCACTATTTTTTCTTTCTTATTTTCACTTCAATTATGGATAATATTTGAAAAAGAAATGAGACATTTTAAAGTATAATTTTTTGTTATCCTTCATTTTTTATGGATAAATTTATCCATCAAAGTAAACGTAGCCTAAGGCTCTACTAATAACCGTCTCGATGTAAATTGTAATACCCCATATCTCGTTATTTAGACATTTCATTTTATTATATCATTTTATAAAATAAAAAATTACTTCATTCGTCTAATTTTTTAGTATGCATGTGAGAGTGTTACATATATTAATAAAATTATGAGTGGATTTTGAAAATAGCCACTTTAAATAGTAAAATTAAAAAATACCCACTAAGATAAAAAAAAAATTAAAAAAAATACTCACATTTACCATTTTACCCTTACATATAAAAATTTTATAAATACCCACAGTTTACTGGTTGTGAATTCAAGTTTTAAAATTCGAATTCACAACTGAATTCAAGTATTGGTTGTGAATAACAAGTGTTGGTTGTGAATTCGCGTGAATTCACAACCAACACTATTTCAAGTTGTGAATTCACAACCAATAAAACTTGAATTCACAACCAACACTATTTCAGTTGTGAATTCACAACCAACGCTGATAATTCAGTTGTGAATTCAAGATTATTTGTACAAAATTGCGTGATTTTCATCAATTTCTTCGTTATTTATATTTTTTTCGATTAAATTCAAATTGAATTTAACTTTTCCTCAAATTTCTCTTCTAATGGCATTCTTAAAGTAATTGAATAAGAACAATCCCCAAAATCTAGAATCCCTAAATCATTCTCATTCTCATCCCAATGATTCCAAGATGGAGAAATAATATGAGATCCTCGTAGACGATGACGGAGATCTTCAGATCTATGCCTTACTCAAGCCGGAGCGAGGCGGCGATGCAGATCTGGAGCGGCGTGGCGCTGAGGCGGCATCGTGGTGAAGGACGGGGCGGTGCGGCGCGGCCGAGGCCAGGCTCCGCTGGACGCGGTCGGAAGCAGAACAACACAGTCGCCGGATTTCTGCAAGCAGGAAGGAAGCCGACGACATCAGCGGTGGCGACACGGTGGTGGAGGCAGATGATTTACAAAGAGAGAGAGAGAGAGAAACCGACGCCGGCTGAGATCGGAGAAGCGGAGACGACGGATGCGCCGCCGCTGGGGTCGGTGGCGCTGCTGCTGGCCTCGTCGTGGGCGACAAAGTTGGCGGTGGCTGTGGGAGCATGCGGCGGCGCCGCTTGGAAGAGAGAGAGCCAGAGAAAGAGAGAGCGTGTAGAGAGAGAGAGATGAGAGAATGATAGGAGACTAGGGTTTGTCCATTTATATAGATGGGTATTTAACACAAAAAGTGAGTATTTTTTTAAGCTTTTATTTGAGTGGGTAAAATTTATTTTTGCTATATAAAAGTGGGTATTCTTATATTAACTCTAAAATTATTGGGTGTGTTGTTAGTGGAATAAGGGTCATACCTTTTATTTGAGAGTTAAAATAATTAAAATGGAGCAAGGATGTCACCTACTTTTACTAAAAATATAAATGAATACTAAAATGTGGGACTACTAAAAAATAAAATAGGATACTAAAAATTGGGGCGGAGTGAGTATTTGATAATAAATAATAGTATTACATAATTCATTATTTTTAACATAATATTAAAGATTTTCCTCAATTTCAACGACGATAGACAAAAAGATTTCCCCAAATTTCGACAAGCACAAGATTGTGAATAGACAATAAGCTTTTCGAGTAGATTTTGAAAAAAGATAGATTATCGTCATGTTGTATCGTCCTTCAGTTCTTGAAGCTTTTTAGTACTAAGTTTTTGCTCGTTTTCCATCATTACAATACTTTTTTGTACGCAATAGAGAAGAGTCGTTCCTTAAAAATAGATTATTGTACCACCTAAAGTATTTGTAATCACCTGGCTAAATAAACAAAAATGACAATTACATGCAAGGTCGATTATGTCAGTATTTTACCAAATATATATATAGGACCCGATCTTGACCACATATTTGGGCATATGGCGCATCAAAATTGTGATACGTGACAAAGAGCTTCGAAGACATTTCAAGGTAAAATCTGTAGATGGGTAAAATTAGAATATATTTTTCAGAATGAAAAAAAAAATCTAGATTTTCTCAAAATAGACATAACATGCATATAATATCACATAAAAATGCATAAAAATATTGGCACAAAAAATGCATAACTTTGAACAGAAAAATGCATTTCATTTTTACAAATTTGAAAAGTATTTGTAATCACCTGGCTAAATAAACAAAAATGACAATTACATGCAAGGTCGATTATGTCAGTATTTTACCAAATATATATATAGGACCCGATCTTGACCACACATTTGGGCATATGGCGCATCAAAATTGTGATACGTGACAAAGAGCTTCGAAGACATTTCAAGGTAAAATCTGTAGATGGGTAAAATTAGAATATATTTTTCAGAATGAAAAAAAAAATCTAGATTTTCTCAAAATAGACATAACATGCATATAATATCACATAAAAATGCATAAAAATATTGGCACAAAAAATGCATAACTTTGATTCTTTGAACAGAAAAATGCATTTCATTTTTACAAATTTGGTATTTTCGCCACCCCACACCCCCCGCCCCCCCAAAAAAAACAAATATACATGTTTCACATGCATATAAAATCACACAAAAATGCTTAAAATTTCACATAAAAAATATATTAAATTGTATAAAAAATGCATTTTAGTTTTACAAAACTGATTTTTTGACCTACGTACAAGGTTAAGCAATGATTCTATAATAATAATAATAATAAAGACTCACCATGTTTCTAAAAGAACATCTCGAAGACCTTATATCCAGACTAGCTGGATTAAATGACTTAACGAAATTATGTTCTCCATGATTGCAATATTTTCTTTTACTTAAATTTACCGACTTCTCGCTATAACATTTTTCCTTCGTTTCACGAAGAACAACGATTATGGAAATTCATTGTACATAATTGACAATCTCTCTTTTTCTTGAATGCAATTTGGAGTTTCTCCGCCTAGAGTTTTAAAGAATGGCAGCAAATAAGATAAAAGAAACGATGGGATGAGGCTTTAGATTTTAATTAATTGTTAAACATTGTACAACTTAAAATGACACCGTTTAAAATTAATTGGATATTTATTTATTTATTTTTTTTTTTTATTTTTTTAAACATTCAAGTTGGAAAGCCATGATAGATATACGCCATTCCACGTCAATCTTAGGGTATCGAAAACTTTTAATAGAACATAAGTATTTTTTTTAGTGAGTTAGGTATTATTTTGTTAAGGTTGAGACATTTTTTAGAATTCTCTAAAATGTTAGAATAATAAGTGACATTACCCTTTTATAATTTTATTTAGAAAAATATTTGGACAAACCAAATTAGTCTCAGAGAAATATACACCGTTTTTGAATAATTTTCTTCACAAGTTACTCTGTCCCATTGCATCAGGATAGAGTTGGGACTTTATTTAAAGATGTAATTGTCGAAAAATACATGAATTTTTATATATTTTTTATTTGAGTGAAAATTTAAAATGCCCACTTCCTTATCTTTTTTTATAAAAATGCTCTCTCTTATTATACAAAGCATTTCATGCCCTATTCTTTAAGTACCCCTTGATTTGATGGGTTTGCTTGGTTTTATGTGAAAGTCTTACACATTTGACCGATTTGACAGCCATCGGTCATAAAAGTCAACGATTTGACAGCTATCGGTCAAGAGTATCTGTGTCCGGCCGGTGGCTAGATCATGTGTCCGACCGGGCGGACACATGTTTTCACCGGCCGGACACTTGATTTTATCGGTCGGACACATGTCTGACCGATAAAATCATGTGTCCGACCGGTGAAAACATGTGTCCGGCCGGGCGGACACATGATCTAGCCGGTCGGACACATGATTTTATCGGTCAGACATGTGTCCGACCGATAAAATCAAGTGTCCGGCCGGTGAAAACATGTGTCCGCCCGGCCGGACACATGATCTAGCCACCGGCCGGACACATATACTCTTGACCGATAGCTGTCAAATCGTTGACTTTTATGACCGATGGCTGTCAAATCGGTCAAATATGTAAGACTTTCACAAAAAACCAAGCAAACCCATCAACATCAAAGGGTAAATTAGGCACTTCACATATTTAGGGCATAGAATGCTTTCTATGATAAGAGAGGACATTTTTCAAAAAACACATAAGGGATAGGGCATTTTTTCCCATTAACACTTTTTATTTTGCACATGAACTTATAATTTTGCTTCTAAATATATGAACTTTCATTTTTGTTTGATTTTGCACACGACGATATTTCCGGCGACCTAGAATCTTATGTGGCAAACTAATTCATTAACGTAGCAAATAAATTATCTGATGTGGCAAATTTTGTAAACTAGGCATTTTAACCCTAATTAAACACGCAATCAACCTTTTATAATTTTATTTAGAAATTATTTGGACAAACCAAATTAGTCTCAGAGAAATATACACCGTTTTTGAATAATTTTCTTCACAAGTTGGCTCTGTCCCATTGCATCGGGATAGAGTTGGGACTTTATTTAAAGGGGTAATTGTCCAAAAATACATGAACTTTTATACTTCATCAGTCCCATTATAAATGAGATCCTTTTTTGGGCACGAGAATTTAGAAAAATGTATTTTGTGTGTAGGAGAAAAGGTGAAAAAGTAGTTAAAGGGTAAAATTTTTATCCAAAAAGGAAATAGTCTCACTTATGATGGGACACTCAAAATAGAAAGAGTCTCACTTATAGTGGAACGGATGAAGTATTCTGCTTCTAAATACATGAACTTTCACTTTTGTTTGATTTTGCACACGACGATATTTCCGGCGACCTAGAATCTTATGTGGCAAAATAATTCATTAAGAGCATCCGCAATGGGGTTACATGATAGCTTACATTATAGCCTACTTTATGATGGAGGGACCACATGGTGTAAAGATGTTGCAGTGGGGTTACATGATAGCTTACATGATAGAATTAGTTTTGATTTTTATGCTTTTTACTTAAATTTAATTGCTCAAATTTAAATAACACATTTGACTAATAATTAAAATTTCATTAAAATAAAAAACCTAAAAATTACATTAAAAAAAATTAAAAACATAATTTAAATTACATAAATTAAACTCCTAGTCTAGATAAGACCACGACGCTTGAGCATTTCTTGGACCATGTGCTCGTGGGCCATCCTCTGTGCATCGCTCATATGCGATGTATCCAGACTGAGGAGTTGCATGCCGAGCTCCCTCTCCTTGAGCTCGTTCTTTTTGGCATATTCGGCCGTGATTTTTTTCAAGTTCTGATCGGACCGATCCAATGCCTCTTTGTACTCCAATGACTGCTCGGAGCTTGCCGCCGCCTTCCCATTCCCCTTCGCTTTCGCCGCCCTCGCCGCCGCCTTCGCCGCCTTGTTCCCAATCGGCCGGGCAGACGAGATCTCCTCGCCCGACGCCGAGGTGGTGAAGGCGCCCTCCTTTGTCGTCTTTGTCATCTTGGAGGAATGCACGTCTCCCTCGAGGTACATCGACTTGAACTTGTGATTGTTCCGGAGAATTCTCCACGCACTCCAGTAGTTGAAGGAGGCGTTATTTGCGCTCTGACTTTTGAAAAGAGTTTGGGCCTTGTCCCGGAGCATATCGTCAGAATGGCCGGACGGCCACCGGCTGCGCGCCTCTACCCAAATACTCTCCCACAACCGCACCTCTTGGGCCACTCGGGTCCAGTGCCCTTGAATCTGGCGGTGCTTGAGGTTGGCGCCGATGAGGGGGTTGACACGGGCGACGATCTTCTTCCAGTAATCGTACCCCTTTTGATTTGTCCCACGGATGGCGTCGTTTGTCTCCTCTATCCAAATTTGGACGCCTGCCTGTCATGCCGGATCTTGTGGGCAACTTCTTTCCTCCGGCTGCCTTTCTTCGGTTTGGCGGCACTATGGGCTGCCGAAGGCATCTCCTCGCCGGACTGATGAACATCCCCCAAGTTACACCCCGATAAATCGGGATGATATTCGTCGGATAGATCGGGGCACCAATTTAGGTCATAGTAATTTGGGTTGTGTGGATCCATGGGGTGTAGAGAGAGGAAGAAAGGAAGAAGATGAAGAAGAAGAAGTGAAGGTGTAGGGAAAAAATGAGGAGGAAGAAGAATAAATAGAAGAAAAAGATGAGAAAAAAAAATGAACGGTCAAAATCACGCAAAACGAGGCAGCCAACGGTCAAAATCGATATTTTTTTTTGAATAGACGCGTGCATCACACGCGTCTTACACTATAGAGAAAATGGGCTACACGATAAAACGTGTAGCCCTCGTGTAGGTTGCTGCTGCAACGCTTACACGATAGCACACTTACACGAGTAAGTGGCTATCGTGTAGGCGTTGTGGATTCTCTAACGTGGCAAATAAATTTTTTGATGTGGCAAATTTTGTAAATTAGGCATTTTATCCCTAATTAAAACACGCAATCAACAAAAGTTAAAGTTCGTGTATTTAGACGCAAAATTTTAAGTTCATATGCAAAACAAAAAATATATAAAAATTTGTGTATTTTTGTTATATTGTTTTTTTTTTTTTTTGAAAATGACAAGATGTATCTATTCCCTTTATTCCATTACAAATGTCCAATTATTTTTAGGGGACGTTTATTTTGAAGGATTAGCCTTAATAGATAAAAATAGTAAGACTAATAATCCCTTGTTTATTTTGATGGATTGGAACTTTGAGACATTCCAAGGCTCTTGATTATTTTTATCATTGAAGCTAGTTTTACTTGATTCTTATCCAATTGAAAGGGTGAGATTAGAGCAATCATACTATTGAGGATAAAAATACCCAATCATGTATTTTATCAATCATGCAAGGTAAATGCCCCATGTAGATAAAAAAATGTGTAATTAGTAGATAAAATGGGCTGGTAAAAAATACTAAGTAGAGAGAGAAAATTTGTTATAAAAAAAAAGGAATGAGACATTTGTAATAAGACGGATAAAGTATTATATAATCAAATAAATCACTCGCACGCAGACGAACCTCTACATCACACAAAGATGAAAAAATAATCGCACGCAAATGTGCAGACGGAATTAAACTCAAGACCTCAATTTTATCACTTCAACTATGCCTCGTTGGCTTTATTTTGTTATATTGTTGATAAATATAATAACATCAGATACTGAAGTGTTGTCGAGGCAAATTCATGCATTAAATATGTTGATGCAATTTCATATTTTAAGTATCATACACGTATCAGATTTCATGCTTTAAATGTAGCAGTAGGATTTCATAGTTTTAAATATGGTTGGACAGCACGTAGTGAGAATATATACAGATATGAACCACCTCCAACAAGCAAATATAGCAAACGAAAAGCCGCCATTTATTCCTCCGCTCTTCGTTGTTCTTGTCACATAACTCTGATTCCCTTCCCCCTCCATAAAGTGCAAAAAGAAAAGTCAGTTTCTTTTCTTACACAGCTACACCACCACCGTCAATTCAACCATGGAGATCGGTGGTGAGAAAATTGATTTTGCGGAAAAAGAGGTTGTAGACCAACTTTCAGCTCTCTCTCTCTGCGGCGCTGAAGAGCAGAAAAAATCCCTGCAACAGGAGAAAGATCCGAGAAGAGTTGCTAGAAAGTAAGCTTTCTTTTCTTTCTTCTTTTTTTTAAATTTTTTTTTCCATGAAGAAATAAATTTTTGTTATGTAGGTTTAGTATTTGCTGTATCTGTAGTGGCATTCGCTTTCTTATTTATATGCTGTTTTCCCTTTCCTTTTTTCTTTTGCGATTTTGTGAAGAGGAAAAAGTTCGAGTTCCGATCACTTAAAAATTTAGGACTGGAGTTGAAATGCTCTGTTTTTGTTTATGGTGTGAAGTTCTCTCTGTTTCTTAAAACACCCAAAAATTGCTTCGTTTAAGTCAGCGAGGAAACAAGATTAATTAGGATTTTTGATGCGCTTTCTTATTTATGCTCTGTTTCCTTTTCCTTTTTCTTTTGCGATTTTATGAAGGGGAACTTACTTATAAAGGTTAGGACTATAATTGAAGTGCTCTGTTTTTGTTTATGATGTGAAGTTGCTTCGTTTAAGTGTGTGAGGAAATAAGATTAATTGGGATTTTTGACGCCGTCTGTGCGCGTGAGAGAAATTTGCGTCAAATGTGAATACGTGACTTATCTCTACGAGATATAGAAAGCAAGGTTGTTGGGTGGGTCCCGCAGGTGGTGACTTCGGAAGAAAGTCATTTTGTGGACAAATATATAATTGTAATTAAATTAAATATGCAGGACCAAGTTACAATTTTAAAAACGAACTAGCGAGATTATATTTATGTATTTAAAATAATTTAGAATAGATAAAATGAAGGAGAAACAAAGTACATAAAATTTATGAGTCAGTTATATTAAATAAAGTAGGTATAATTACTATCTGAATTTTTATCTCATTTATATATATATATGTCACATTATTTTGTTTTTGGTATGGCGTGTTAGTCGAGTTGATATTTCATTATTTTGTGGAGTTTTTGTCCGCCCCGAAGAAAGGGCAATATAAAATCTAATTTGTGGAGTAACTCCTTTTGAGCATACTGCATACGTGTTTGATATTAAATTCACATTTTAGTATTATTTTTTTTGGTCATTAGTATTCCCTCCGTCCCAAACGAAATGTCCTGTTTTCCTTTTTGGGCTGTCCCAAACAAAATGTCCTGTTTCCCTTTTTGGCAACACACTCTCTCTCTATACTTAATATTTAAATAATTTACACCAACCCACTTTACCGACTTTATACACATTTCTTAATCTCCGTGCCGAAAAGAAAGAGGACATTTCGTTTGGGACGGAGGGAGTATTTAAATACATTAATTTTGGAGGTAGTATAATTTTACACATAATTTTTTTTTAAAATATAAAAAAATTTAATATTGTAACAAATTTACCACTTATTCAATTTTTGCCCAAATTATCAAATCAAAACGTCGATGCGTATTCATAGAACGTTTTAAAAAATGATATCGTATAGGACATCTCTAGACGAAGTCATTTTTTAAATCGTCTGATAAATTTACATCGACATTCCAACTTGCCACACAAGCTTTAATTTTGGCTAAATTAAATTTGTGGTAAAATTGCTACATCATTAAAATTCATGTATTTTTTTTTAACTCATTTCAAAGTCTATATGCAAAATTAGACTCTCCAAAAATTGGTGTATTTGGGCGTCAATAACTTTTCTTTCCTATTACTATTAACATTATATACTACTCCCTCCGTCCCACTTGAAGTGTCATGTTTCTTTTTGGCACGGTAATTTAAGAAAATGTTAATTAGATTGTTAAATGGTGTAGTGCAGAGTTGAAAAAGGTGATGTGTGCTCCAAAGATTCTCATTTTTTGAGATTTAACTTTTTCTATAAAGGAAAATAGGACATTTGAAATGTGACAACTCAAAAATAAAAACCAGATACTTGAAGTGGGATGGAGGGAGTTTAAATTTCCACACATGATTAATTAATTAAAAAATTCTCTCCTTCGTATTCAAAATGATAATCTATTTAAATTTGAGTAATTTATATCTAATTAACCCTAATATAACTTTTAGGTAAAAATCTTGTATTTAGAAATAATAGTGCTATTTGGACAAAATAAGTCCAGATAGAATTTGATTAAATACTTTAAAAAATAATTATATTTAAAATTTGGTTTAAAATAAAAATGAATTTTGTTAGTTTTATTATTTTATCCACATTGTAGTTTTTTTTTGTAATTTTTTAATAACTTTTTTATTTTTATTATTTTCAAAGTACAAAAACTATAAAAAAAAGTAATAGTAAAAATTTTATGTTTTTTCAAAATCACAATATGGAAGAAATAATAAAATTAACTAAATTATTTTTAAATTTAAACCAAAATTTTAGAATCAATCAATTTTTAAGATATTTAACCTTTTTTTATGGGGACAAATTTTGAAGAAATAGCACCCCTCGTTTAGAAAAGTTTGGGCCTATTTTAGGGGGAAAAAGAACTAGCTAGGACTAAAGAAAGCGTTAAATGCTTCAGCAAAGTTCCCCCAATTGCTGAGGATCCAACGGCGACTGCTACACTGGACAATATTTGTTCGTAGAAGAAGGCATTTAAATTTTAAAGGAGCAATGTGATTAAGTTATTAGACGCATGCAATGCAGGTATCAAACGGAGCTGTGTAAGAGAGCGTTGGAAGAGAACATCATCGTGTATTTGGGAACCGGTGCTGGAAAAACTCATATTGCTGTTTTACTTATGTATGAGATGGCTCACCTTTTCAAGAGCCCCCAAAAGAGTGTTTGCATTTTTCTCGCTCCTACAACTGCTTTGATTCATCAGGTTTGTCTCCTGGCCTGCTTTTCTTAACTTATTTTTCACTACAATATTTATAATCTTTTATGATAAATTCACTCTGATGATCATATTTTATACAATAAAGTTAGTTTGTATACTAACTACCTCGTTTCTTATAAATAACTTCATGTATATCTCCTTTAATTCCGTTACACTTGTAATGAACTTTTCTTCTGGATGATGTTGGCGCTTCCTTTACTTGTGTTCAATTTTGCATCGTTAATTATTTTTTGCCCTTAATCTTTTAACAAATATATATTTTTTCTTTGATTTCTTGTGCTTTCAACTCAAAAGCAAGCCAAAGTCATAGAAAAATCAGTTGATTTCAAAGTCGGGATCTATTGTGGGCGTACAACTCGTGCAAGGAGCCATGAAGACTGGGAAAAACAAATCGAGGAATATGAGGTCAGTTAGATTTCTTAATTAACTATTCAGCTCTGTTACTGTTACTACTCCCCTAAAAATTAAAAACCCATCGATAAATAATGAATGTAGAGTTTCTTTTGGAGCTGGGGTATAAACCGTATAATGAATGCAGACATTTGTTTATTTTACTCAAATTCCAGATTTTTTCATTAGAGCCTTCTCCTATATAGTTGACGGAAATTCTTCTTCTTTTTTTTTTTTTTGATATATAAAAGTTACGGAAATTCTTATTTTTGCATTTGCACAGCCACAGTCTACGTCATCTTGCCGCATACGACGGATACACCAACTTTTATTTTTCTAATTTTTTATTTTAGTAAATAATTTTTAATTTTATTTACATGAGAATGAATAGTTTCATATATTGGCTCATAGTCCCTCAACACTTGGCAGACCAATACTTCCTTAGGGTGCATTCTCTTTTATTGTAAATTTATCATGGAAAAACGAAGGATAAATAAAATTTTATCCTTTAAATCCTTCATTTCTTTTTCCACATTTTTTACTTGACCCTTACTCATTCTTCATTTACACTTCAAATGAGGAATAATATTATCACACCATTTTTGGAGGGATAATATTATCCCTTATTTGTAGTGTAAATGAAGAATGAGATATTATTCCTCATTTGAAGTGTAAATTAAATGAAGAATGAGTAAGGGTCAAGTAAGAAATATGAGAAAAGAATGGAAGGATTTAAAGGGTGAAATTTTGTATATTTTTCATTTTCCAATGATAAATTTACAACCAAAGACAACGCACCCTTAAAGTATAAAGGTAGCTCGGTTGAATATGTATTAGAGAGCTCTTCGAGCTTCCTTGCTTGCATCCTTTTGATTGCTTAGTATATCTCTTCCTTGCCGCACTCTTCTGGCATAAAAGACTAGACTGAATGAAGGATCGAGGAGTTAGCTAGGTAGAGGCTAAAAGGTGCCACTTCGACACTTATGATCTTTCTTATCCGAAGTTTCTTGATGGTGTTGTTCCATTGCCTCCAGCAAATGCAAGACACGAGTAGAAGGGGCAAAATTATAGGATTTGACATTTCCTGATGGTACTCTCCAAAGTATGTCTTTTTAAGAATCCATAGAGATGGGGTATTGATCTAGTCAAAATTTATCTACATTGCTCTAAATTCAATTTAATAATAGCTAGAATCCTGGGACATAGAAGCCTTGACATGCATTCCGAAGCCCTAAGGGCATGTTGATTCAAAGAAGGTCTTCTTCGTTATAGTACAAACATTCATTCGGAACCCCTAGCCCGGGAACCAACCATATCATACACGGGCAAAGGTCAATACCAACCATGCGAGCTATGACCACCGGCTACTTGTAGCAATGTACCATGAACTTCCTCAGTACATTTGGTGAAAGACGAGACAATGTAACTTCATCGGTTACATAAAATGCAGCATATCCTAACCCTTTTTCAAACGATTCACTACCGAAGTGAAGAAAAGGATCGATCAAGAAAAGGGGGTACTACGAGCCCTCTGCCCCACGCATCTAACCAGCTCGCGTGGTTCACCGGTTCCACCGACTAGACCCAACGAGTGATTCAGTCGAGACAGAGGTGCGCTTGAAGTGGGGGGTGTGCTGTCCCTATTGGGCTGGGCCCTTCCCCATAAGGCCCCACCGTCGGGGCATAAGCGCCCTCTTGCTACCCATATGCGAGGCGCCGTCTTAGCCTTCCTTGAAAAGAATCAAAGTAACACTTGGCAGGCCAGTACGGATATTCCGTTGAGGACGTTGGTAAGGAAAATTGTGACCCAATGAAGGTAGTATATGTTTTAAGAAAAAAATGTGGTAGTTATGTTTGAGTGGAAATTGGATCTCATATATTTTTGTAAATAATATGAGAAAAAGTTTGTGGGATCATTTTCAAATAAGTAAATGTAACAATTTTTAGGGAAATCCAAATATGATAATAAGATCACAATTTTCGGGGATGTAGAGAGTATTTATAAGTTTCAATACCAAATTACCACGTATCAAAAATCTTAGATGAGATTCTCTGTCTGACAATTTAGTGTGTAGCATCTTGTCTCACTGCTAATTTTTCTATTTTATAATTTTGTGTTATAAAAATAAAAATATTATTGTATGAAGGCTAAATGATCAAAATCTTAAGACTTCACGCACAAAAATTGTGATCATCACTAAAATATTTCCGAATTGCTCCTGAAGTTCAACTGGGATAGTAAATATACTGTGAGCACCTAAAGTGTTTCCAATTTGCCCAGCTGAATTCTAATTAGGTTTTGGATTCTACGATGTCTGTGATGGCGGGCGTGACTTTGCCGTTTTTGGCGCGGGAATCCATATGGTGGAATGGAAATGTCGATTCAACTCCTCCTCGCCCTTTAACAACAAATGCTATTGTATTTGTAACAGGTTCTTGTTATGACACCTGAACTAATGTTGCACTATTTAGCTCACTGCTTCATCAAGATGGAGCAGATTGCTCTTCTCATTTTTGATGAATGCCATCATGCACAACTAGATTGTGATCATCAATATGCTCAAATCATGAAGGTAATTAGTTAAAACCAATCGTCGTTTAAGTTGCTTCATTTTTTTTTTTCTTTTCAATGTATCAATTTTTGAATTCATAATAATCTATGAGTTTGCTGTTGAAATACTATGTCCAGATCTTCTATAAAGTGGATCTCGTGAAATGCCCGCGTATTTTTGGCATGACAGCATCACCGAAGCTGGGGAAAGGTAATCTCATGTTTTAGTGTTTTTAGAGCTTATTTTCAATTGCGTAGCAGCTAAAAAGAAGCAACTTTTTCCTAAACTGGATTGATTTAGAGGAAACTTGTAGATTTGGACCCACTTTTGGAATCATAATTGCTTAGTCAAAAAAGCAAAACGGAATCATAACTAGTACAAGATTCTAAGGGTGTAAAGAGTCGTAGGCCTGATCTGATGCTTATGTTTACTGACCTAGTTATTAATTTGAATCACTTGTACCATATGTATCATGTGTACTAGTTTTCTTATGAGACAGTCCTCTTTGGGGAATTTACTTTTTAGGATTAGCCTAGATAGATGAAAATAGTAAGGCTTCCCTTGTTTAATAAGATGGATTATGAACTTTGGGATATCCAAAGGCCCTTGATAATTTCTATCATTTGAGCTTATTTTGCTTGATTCCTATCCCGTTAAAAGGTGAGATTGAAGATATCCTAGTAATGAGGATAAAAATACTCAATCATGAAAAGTAAATACCCCCTTAATGGAGTATGTTCATACATGGAAAATACAATCTGCTCGGTCCTAATAACCTATTTTGTTATGGCCAAAGTGTAAGGAATTATCATGATGCACTTCCGCTCCACAATGGCTCCTATTTAACTTGGCACAAAGTTTTTAGGTAAGGTGAAAATGGTGAATTTCTTTTTTCCCGGTGCCTAATTGTCCTAACTCCTAATTAGTAGTGGTTGAGAATGTTAACTCACCATCTCATTTGAGGAAAAGAGCCTAATTTCTCGACATGACAATATCAGGAAGAGGGATGACAATTTGGGATAGGGGATTATTGTTACACTGTTACTCTACCATTTCAGGATCAAATAATATATTAAACAAATTGAATCCTTTGCCTTTTTCATTGTTTAATTCCATGTTTCTTCAGAGTAGTGGATGCTTGCAGTCCCATGAACTCAAGTTTAAATATACAACCAATCTTTCCCATGAACTCAAGTTTAAATATACAACCAATCTTTCTTTCTGCTGTTTTATTCTTTTCAACATTTGGCTCTTTTGTCTGTGATATTATTGTCTGAACATGTAGCGCATTTGTTGTCTTGATAATTTGGTGGTTGTTGCAATATTTATTTTCCGTCTTATTGATGGACTAATGGTCTTTCTTGTTTCTTTCAGGAGGCTCAATCGATGGTCTTGAGGCAATAATGCACTCAAAGGTACGTTTGGAGGATGGAATTTGAGACCTTTATATCTATTTATACTCTAGATAAATAAATATGTTGAAAACTTTGGGTAAAG
Organism: Salvia miltiorrhiza; assembly: GCF_028751815.1. Classification (NCBI taxonomy): domain Eukaryota; kingdom Viridiplantae; phylum Streptophyta; class Magnoliopsida; order Lamiales; family Lamiaceae; genus Salvia; species Salvia miltiorrhiza. The sequence goes on along the minus strand of NC_080392.1, from coordinate 5,003,580 downwards.
CTACGCAGAGTATCAGTAGGTGGTTAAGATGCTAGGTGTCTCCCTCTCTTTCTCTTCCTCTTCCTCTTACTCTTACTCTTATGTAAATCTATCCTTTAATAGCTAGCCACATAGGTCTGGTCTACCCATCCTTTCCTATATCTCAAAAGTTTCATTATTGAAAACTTGCCTTTCAACAGGTGTGTACTTTTGAAGATGAGAATGAAGTGGAACAATTTGTTACATCCCCTAAAGCAATTGCTTATGAGTACGGTTCTACTGAGAAGAGCTTCTTGTGCCCTTACATGATTTACACTACAAAACTTGAGGAGATAAAAGACAAGGTATTGTGAAATTGTTTGACTTAGTTGATTATTCTTATGCTGCATGAAATATTAAATGGATCCCTCTGTGACATTCTAGTGTATGTTAACGCTTGGGGACACCAAGGTGGATCAGAGTACCAGGAAGTTGCTCCAAAAGCTGCATTCTGATTTAATATTTTTTCTGAGAAACCTTGGCATTTGGGGAGCATTGCAGGTAAGAATTGTAATACAAACAAACCTCTACCAATCATTTGACTTCTTTTAGTTTAATTATATAATGTTGTTTATTTTGCATCTGCTTTGTTGTTTATTAGCTGGTATAATTTTAGAGAGTTGCTATTTTCCTACATGCATTCTTATTATTCATTCCAATTTTGACCACCCTTTGGGCTTTTATACACTTGATACAAGTCTATTTGAGGCAGTATTTATATTTTTAGTTACCAGAAAAAAGAAGTTTATATTAAGTTATATGAGTCTAAAAAGCTTTTGACAACATATCATGTTTTCTTTTCCCATCCATGGAAGAACTGCTACCCACAAGGCATGTAGATTGCTATTTAGTCATTGATGACTTGTTACTGAATTTCTAAACTGCATTGTTTTTCACTCTGAAGGCAACATACTTTGCTATAGCTGGTGACAATAATGAGACTGCTGAACTGGTGGAGCCGCAAATCAGCTGCAGTGATGATTACGACATAAGGAAAAATTATTTGCATGAAGTTTCCTCTATCCTTGCATCTGATTGCACTAGAGGTTCTTAATAAATATGGTCTCTAGAAGCTCCAGTCCATTTATAACATTTGTTTTAAGCCTGTTCTGCTGGATTTAAGTCTATGCTTTCTGTCCTTTGATGTTAAAGAAACATCGGCATGCGTTATGACCTAGAACTATAAGGAGGATTATTTCCATTTATAAGGAGTTTGGTTAAGTTTATGAACTCTCAATTGTTTATTTCAAATTCTCTGTTATTCATGCAGGTGGCTTAGAAGCTGATATTACTTGTATTGAGGTTTTAGAGGAGCCTTTTTTCTCAGAAAAGATATTACGGCTTATTGAAATACTCTCCAGATTTAGGTTTGTATTTTGCTTGTTTGTTGAAAATTGTGAAGACTAAATTTCTCATCTCTCTCTTCCTGCTTGGGTGGGTGGAACGGGTTCATGAATTAATCTGTTTTCCCTTGTAGCTTGGTAGAAGGAATATACCTACTTTAAAGGACAGGGACTAAAACGTTTAGTCAGTGTTTGCCATTTGGACAGAGAGAGTTCCTCTTCTGTTGTAGTTTATCCTTTGAAAACTCAGCGGCGTTGTTTGCTGTTTGGACAGAGAGAGTTCCTCTTCTGTTGTAGTTTATCCTTTGATTATCTATATAATTACTCTTGGTTTGGTATTTGTGTCCGTGTTCTCTTTACTTCTATCATTTATCTTTAGGGTACTTGCATACAGATCAGCAAGCTATCTTTGTACGACTTATGCAGTCGCAAATTTTCCATCTATAATCTTTTTAAATATCTAGGTTGATGCCTATTTTATCATCTTTGAAATGGCATACACAACGACCACTTTGAGTCATATTAGTGTTAAATGTTATCAACCACAAATTTATATTCATTGGTTTTCTTTCTCTCTGTCTCTCTTGATATTCAAGTGTAAATCCTCTTTTTCTTTTTTTAATCTGTTTATATCTTAGAAGATTCTTTATGCTTAGTTATAATATAAGGGTGTGTTTGCTTTTTATCCCTCTAATTGGAGGGATAATATAATGAGGTATAAATTTATCACTTAAAGTGGGGACCACATTTTTTATATCTTGTTTGGTTTGAAGGATAATATATTTATCCACTCCTTATAGTGGTATAAAATTATACCACCCTTTCTTAGGTATAAAATTATCCCTTTCCCAAGGGATAAGGAGCTGCCCGGATTTTTTCATACATCAAAGCAAACGAGGTATAAGGTGGTAAATGTAGCTTATCCCTTAAACCTCAAAGCAAACACACCCTAACTTTATTTATCAATTTGAACAGCTAAGAAATCTCTTAAACCTCATGAATTCTTGCTTGACTTTGCAAGTTCTAGTGGAATAACCTACCTTTCTTTAAATCAAAGTTCTCCTTTGAGCTTGAATTTTATTGAGTGTGATTAATCACCAATATATTATGTCCCTTCTGATCTTTACTGGTAATCTTTTGTATGAAGATTACTTATGGCAGTTTATCATCATTTCAAATTAGCATGATATGATTAGTTTGCTTACAGGTTACAGCCAAGTATGAACTGCATAATATTTGTCAGCTAGAATTGCCACTGCAAGATCCCTCTCCAGGATCCTTCAAAATATAAAGGTTTTATCTTCTTGGAAATGTGATTTCCTCGTAGGAGTTCGCTCCGGACACATGTCACAAAAACATATGGATATCATTCTTGAGAAGTTCCATTCTGGTCAGGTAACTGTTTTTACAGGGTGATATGTTTTTTTTCATTGATTTGCTCACAAGAAAATTGTCTAAGTAAATATTTTGTTATACAAGCTTGTAATATTCTTTTCAGAATACTGATCTAATTGTTTTCCTGGAAGAATTATTTATAAGCACTTTTACTATAATTATTTTATTTATGTTTCCCTGATTGATTATTGTGGCAGCTAAACCTATTGGTTGCTACCAAAGTGGGTGAAGAGGGACTTGATATTCACACCTGTTCTCTTGTAATACGGTTTGATCTTCCAGAGACACTGGCTAGTTTTATACAATCAAGAGGCCGTGCCCGCATGCCCCAGTCTGAGTATGCATTTTTAGTGGACAGGTGCTTTCACTAAAAGCTTGCTCTATGTGAATTTGTTTTTGGTTTTTCAACTGAACAACATTTTATATCTTATACTTATGTGAGTACAGGAGCAACCTCAAGGAAGTCAAATTGATTCAGCAGTTTGTAAAAGAGGAAGCTCTGATGAACTTAGAAATTTCCTGCCGACAATCTCGTCTGCAAATAACCAATTTCAAGGAGAGAACCTATAAAGTGGACGTCACTGGTGCAACTATCAGTTCTGTAATGAGTGTTCCCTTGCTGCATCGCTATTGCTCATCACTTCCACGTGACGAGTATGGTTCCTAATGTGCTGTTAATATGTTCCTGTTGTGTTGGGGAAAAGTGCAATGTTAGTCACATAGGTAGGGGGTAGCAATTTAGTCCTAAAATCTTAAAAAATCATACAATTTCAGCTGTATTTGTCCTACTTTAAATATTCTATGTAAAACAGAAAATTTGGGATTTTAGCACACCATGGCTGGGATTTCAATGACTATACGACTTTAATCATGCAAATTTTTAAGTTATTAACAAATTTGTCCTGAAAAATTGAAGATTTTTTGCGACTCCCGTAAAAATGTTGGAAAGCTCCAAATTTTAAGTTTACTAGCCGGAAATAGGTGAAAAATTAGGTAAAAAAAGCACTGAAATTGCTCGATATTTGATGTTGTTGAAAGTAAAAATTCATGACTTGTGACTAGATACTACCCCCATAGTTATGGAATAAAAAATGCATCTACCTGTTCTATTGTTCTGTGGAGTCCTCACTATAAACTTATACTTGATGGTATTTTATCTTTGTTAGGTATTTCAATCCAAAGCCACGGTTCTTCTACCATGATCATCCTGATGGAAATATTTGCAGCTTAGTTCTCCCAGCCAATGCTCCATTTCGCCAGATTGGCAGCACACCCCAACCTTCAAAGGAGGCAGCCAAGAGAGATGCTTGTCTTAAAGCATGCCAAGCATTGCATGAAGTTGGAGCACTGACTGATTATTTATTGCCAGAGCAAGATGTTAATTATGAAGATCTGGACTTATCTGATTCTGACAATGAGGAGGGTCAGTGGACATCACTATTTATACATTCACAATCGTTACAATAAGCACATTATAGCAAAATTTCAAACTTATTGCAGATGTTGAATCACGATTTGAACTCCATCAGATGCTTGTTCCTGCTGCACTCAGAGTACCATGGACAGAAGTGGATGATTTCTGTACTTTTAGTTGCTATTACATGAAATTTAATCCTATTCCGGCAGATAGGACATACAGAAAGTTTGGTCTTTTTGTGAAAGAGTCACTGCCAGAAGAGGCTGGTAATTTGAGCCTTGATCTTTGTTTGGCAAATGGTAGAATGGTGAAGACACAACTTATTCCTTCTGGAGCTTCTACATTTGATAAAGCTGAGGTGAAGTCTTTTATTTTATATCCAAAATAGTTCAGCAATTATCTGTATTCAGAATCTGATATATGAACTCAACAGATTGCATTAGCAGAGACATTCCAGAAGCTATTTCTCAAGGTTCTTGTTGACCGGCATGAATTCAGAGCAGAATATGTGTCTCTAGAAGATAATAGTGTCTGCAAGTCTAACTTGTCGACCTTCTACCTATTGCTTCCTGTTGTGGAGCACGACCATGACAGATTTTCTGTAGACTGGACACTAATAAGTAGATGTTTGTCTTCACTGATTTTCAAACACACGAGCAGTGATGTGGAAGATGATATCTGTCAAGTAACGGGTTACTTGCATCTTGCCAATGGCTGCACAAGTTTCAATTCTACATTGAATAGTTTGGTATATCTGCCATGCAAAGACACATTTTTCTTTGTTTCAGATATCTTGACAGAGAGAAATGCGCATGACTCATATAATGATTCATCAAGTCATGTGGAGCACTACTCCGAGTTGTAAGTTCTCCAACTACTGTTTCTATTAGATAACTAATTGTCATTTCCAATCTTTTCCACATAAAGCCAATAACTTCCTTTCCTTTTATCAACTTAGGCAGCAAGCCGTGATCTTCAGTTTCTTAGTTACTTGAATCAGGAACTCAAATGGCCTTTGGCAATGTAACTTTGGTATTATTTTCTAGTTAGTTGGTCGAAGTCTTTACCTGCCTGCATGCATTGAGTTTCCATGCCTTATACTGTTAGTGTTTAAGGCTATGCTAACGGCTTATTCCTCAATATGGCTTGATCTCTTGTAACTTACTTGCACGGTTGCACCTGCAAGTTCCAAGACTGAGTTTTGGGATACAATATGTCTGAGTTAATTTATACCTATTACATGACTTAGTCATGATACGAGAGCATTATGGGGTTGTGATTTCATTTTCAGCTCTTTGTAATAGTTAATTTTGTTTATAGGTATGATATTGATCTAAAGTATCCACATCAACCTCTTTTGCAAGCGAAACCACTTTTTCTCTTGAAAAATTTGCTGAGGAAGAAAAATCAATCAGGTATATTTTTTACTTACACGATTCATGGGGTAGAAACTGAATAACGAGATAGGGAACTTGTAATCTCATAAGCTAGTACAGTATTTAATGCATTCCAGGAAGCCACATCAACAATTTCCTTCTTGCTCAGCATTCTTCACTTTATTAGCCTGCATAGAGAGATAGGGTCCTTGTACATCTCTTTTGTTCATGTGCTGCGTGTATTTGCCCAGAACCTTCGTATATACGTATGTGCTAACCATTTGGTTAATATATCCAAATCTGTTGCTTAGCATTATGTGCTATATTATTTATCAAATATCATATTTATTTCCTTTTTCTGTGTAATTGAATACTTCTTCTGTTGGGGCTTGCTGATGTTTGGATTAGTTTTTTATCTTCTCATTATAAATTAGACAATTAGATCACTTATCAATATTTGTACTTCAGGAGAATGGCGAGAAAAAGAGGAATACTTTGTCGACTTACCTCCGGAGCTTTGTGAATTGAAAATTGTTGGTTTTTCTAAAGATATCGGAAGCTCATTGTCCCTGTTACCATCAATCATGCACCGACTTGAAAGCTTCCTTGTGGCCGTTGAACTGAAGGACAAGTTAAGTGCTTCATTCCCTGAGGGGGCAGAAGTAACTACTAATAGAGTAAGTGCTATCTTAGAATTAGTATGTATGGATTTTCAAAGTTCAGTAACTTCAGATCTCCTTTGTCCACCATCAAGGTCTAACGTTGCAGTTTATCCTGTTTTTTGATAGTTAAGGAGTTGTTAACCATTTATTTAAAATTGGATGCAGATTCTTGAAGCAATTACGACTGAAGGATGTAGTGAGAACTTTTCTCTCGAAAGGCTTGAAATACTTGGTGATGCATTTCTCAAGTTTGCAGTGGGTAGATATCTTTTTCTTAAGCATGATGCTCTAGATGAGGGACAGCTAACAAGAAAGCGGTCAAAACTAACTAACAATCATAATTTACTCAAGCTGGCAAAGCTGAAAAATTTACAGGTAATTGCTGTATATCTTTTTTTCGTTCTTTTTTGTCCGAGTTGCAAATTTTTTGACTTATTCTGCGACAACCATTTCCACAAATGTCACTTCATACCTGAAGTCAATGTCCTTTTACATTGATGTTTCCATTTATTTTCGATAGGAAACACCACAAACAATTGTTTGGATACCTTCCATCTATAAAGATTATATACTTCATTTACAATGAGCCTCACAACTAAGCGGAGGAACAATGCATTGATTTAATTCAAATACTTTCCACTTATGTGTATGTTCTGGTAACTAACGTATGTGATATTGTTTGACCTTTACATCATGTGTTGAAAATTCAATAAGTGTGCCTAGGGAACAGGGCATTCTAGGCTGTCTTTCATAATAGAAGTAGGGGAAATATAAGGTTGTTTATTGAATAGGACTTAGAAAGATACAAAGAGATACCGGGTAATACTATCATATTAGAAGGCCAGCCCTTTGTAAGCTAAATTATTCACGAATTTCCTCCATTATTCCTACGTCAACCAGCTTTTTTTACTCGTGGACAACAAGAATGTAATATCCCCCTAGAATAAGCTAATTGAATAGTAACTATAAATAATCTTATCAATTAATTGATTTTATTTTCCTTCATTGGTAATCCTCCAAGTCAAGAGATTCTTATTGCTAAGCCCTTGAAACAGCCTTGAGTTGTTATATGGAAGACCATTCTAAGTCAACCATGATCTGTAAGATCTATTCGTTATCATCCTTTCCAACAACGATTTCTTGCATCTATTGCATTAGTGAAAATCAGAAAGCTCAACAACATGCACCACATGAGCCATAAAGGTGCACACATACTCATCAATCATCCCAATCTGCTTAGTTTTGGTCCAGGACTCAGAAAGGAATTTGCCATATTATCCCCATACAGACAACTAATCATAATTAACCTGTTTCCACGTCATATATAGGTAACAAAAATGAATGTAATTTAAAATTTGTATACTTTATAAAGTATAGTTGACGAGAAAGGAGGAAATGAACCAAAAAATTGCCATATTCAACTTTGAAGTAGGAACAAAGTGTTAAACTACTATTATTATCAAACTTCAAGTCTTCAATATCAAATAATCAAATAGTCAAATATGAGTTTCTCTACATAACTAACCATTTATAGGCATAATCTGTATTCATGAATGTATGTAGAAAGTGGAAACATAACATCCTTAAATATGGCTCATCTACTTGTGCCTGTAATTTTAAACGTGCACGACTCTTGCAATACTTAGAATATGTGGATGAGTAATATATGGTTGAAAAGATAATTGCATTAACTTTCCAGTTGTGAATTGAAGTTTTGAAAGAAAGTTATGACCAAAACATTGAAGCCTCCTAGCTTGAAAAGCTAGTAGTTGAACCGGTCCAGCCTGAAAAGCTTGAAGTCATTTTCGGTTATATGTTTTTTCAAATTCTAACTCTTTTTTTTTCTCGATTCGGGTCAACTCATCGATTTTGGGATGAACTGACTTCCTTAATAGTCATAATCGACGTGGGTGAAAAGGATAAAAAGAAAAAGAAAATGCAATTATGTTTTGCGACCAACAATACTCGATCGTTGCACTTCTAGGTTGAAGATGCGGAAAATACCACTAGGCTATGCCTACAATTTTGTTAAATTTCCATAAAAATATATTTATCTATACATATAAAATGTGCTGCCTTCTCAGGCTAAGTGCTAGCATCCTTTGGCTGCCTGACTAGCACCTAGCAATTTCTGAACATTGTTGTGAATGAAGTGAAAAAATGAAGCAAGTAATAAATCTGATCCCTTGTCTGAATCCTCATAGGCTTGGCCTTTTAAACAGCATGACTAGCTGCAAAAAAGAAACCCTCACTATGACTAAATCTTGGCAACCCCATTATGAATAAAAGTAACTATCTGCGACATGACATTTAAATAGCTGTGCACAACTGTCACTAGAAGTTGTGTATTTGGTTTTGCCAGATATTAGCATTGGATTCTCTTTCCTAAACATTTTAATTCCATTAGAGTTTCTATGTTTACATAAGAATTCCTGTTAATACTACTACATTTTTTATGAAATAAATGAATGCAATATTACCATTTGATGCACATTTCCTAGTAAGTTAATAATTTGACACTACTTCTCAAGGTATGTATCAAAACACTTATTCATGTTTCCTATTGGATTCAAGCATTTAGCTTATTCCTCATTGAGTTTAAACTGCTCCAGTTTTAGATCAAAAGCTGGATCAAACAAAAACAAAACTAAGTTATTCATGATTTCATTTTCTTCTTATAATTGCTTAACTTGGAAATATTTCATGGATCCAGGCTGCACATTTGATGATGATTGAAAATTATCTGAGGAATGATGTTTCTGTGTTATTCTGATGCTGAAATGTTTTATTTTGTGCAAAAATATGTGTCCCAGGTATATATACGTGATCAAACACTTGAGCCTTGCAAATTCTTTGCATTTGGTCGTCCTTGTCCACTAACTTGCAATGAGGAGACTGAGGAAAGTATACACCCTCAATTTATTGTCAAGAAAAATGGGGCAAAGTTCGAAGTTAGGTGCAGCAAATCCCATCACTGGTTGCATAAGAAGACGATTGCAGATGTTGTTGAGTCACTCACTGGAGCTTTTATAGTTGACAGTGGCTTCAAGGCAGCAATTGCATTTCTTAATTGGATGGGGATACAAGTAGATTTTTCACATTCACAATTGGATACAATCTGCTCCATGAGTAGGGCGTTTCTGCCTCTTGCCAATATGCTGGACGTTAGTGCAGTAGAAAAATTTTTGGGACATGAGTTTACCCACAAAGGTCTGCTCATTCAGGCTTTTGTCCATCCGTCTTTCAACAATTTTGGAGGTTGCTATCAGGTATGGATTCATTTTTACACCAATGTTAAATTTACTTAATATCCAACTTCTCTTTCCAAGACATATTTACCTTTTTGGTATCAGAGACTTGAATATCTTGGCGATGCTGTATTGGATTATGTGGTCACTTCATACCTGTATTCAACATATCCAGAATTGAAACCAGGCCAGTTAACTGATTTGAGATCTATGTCAGTGAGCAACCTTTCCTTTGCTGACGTAGCAGGCCGCTGGTCCATGCACAAATTTGTTATATGTGACTCTAGTGCTCTCCGTGAATCAATGACTAAATTTGTTAATGAAATTGGGAATTCAGCATCTGAGACAGAGCATATAGAAGAGAGAACTTTCCCAAAGGTAATCTTTCTGCATCTTATATGTAAAGTAATCTATATTTGTACTCTGATAAGAACATATCGTTCTGATATCTTCAACTAAGAGGATGCTTGGGTGACCTTTAAAGCTCTTTGAAAAAAAATATAAGATGTTTTACTGCTTATAATTACATTCAAACTTCAAAGTATTTGACAACCATATAATGAGAATCCATAGATGCCACAATCTTTGATTCCATTTCCTTTGGGGGCCAGGTTTCATCAAACTAATCAAATAGATTCCAAACTGCTACGGTGCTACCGTACTTATTATTCCATTTCTTTCTGTACAATTATTCCATGTTACTGTTAATGGTTTAAAAGGGTTTGATTGTGTAATTAATTGTTGTTAAAACTTCTCATGTTGTAGCAGCAATGCATACTAACTTGCAGTTTGCCAAAACCATTCAGGTTCTTGGTGACTTGGTGGAGTCCTGTATGGGTGCCCTATTTCTTGACACAGGGTTTGATTTGAACTATTTGTGGAAGATTGTGCTGTCCCTCCTTGATCCTGTTGTTAACACTTCCAAGATGCAGTTTAACCCCCTTAGGGAACTTAAAGAACTTTGCCAATCCTATAACTGGGATTTGCAGTTCTCTAAAGTGAAGAAAGATGGTGAATTCGTGGTTGAAGCTAAAGTTGACAGTGCTGAAGTTTCTGAAACTGCTTGTGCATCCAATGTAAGTGGAAAAACTGCGAAGAAAATTGCTTCAAGACAATTAGATGAACATTTGAAGGTAAAATTCTTACTTAATCCACTGTCATTAATTTGTTTATAGTGTCTTTCTGCTTCTAGTTACATGAAGCAGCCTTCTAATATGGAATTTTGCTTTCCAGTAGAATGCACAATAATGATATAGTTATGCACAAAACATGCACAAGTGCGATGAAATGAGAAATGAAGTGCGGTTTATGATAGATGATCAGAATTGGTTTTGGAAACTGTTTTTGGTGATTGTAGAGGAAACATGTTTTCCATGTTGAGGAACTAGTAATGCATGTGAGCATTTTCCTTCTCTTTTTCTTATTTTAATAGACACTGGTTGTTCAGGCGCTTGGTTACAGCTCCAAGTCTAAATCTCTAAAAGATGTGCTTAGAGAAAGTAGAAGGCTGGAAGCAATGTTGATTGGATACAATGAAGTTCCTTCAATACCTAAGTTGGTGGAAGTGCAGCAATACGGAAAGCCTCTTCCACTGGACCTTCTTCTGGAACCCAGCGTTCAAGAAAATGGCTGTGGCAGGGATTCTCCAGGTATCCCTGTATATAATGCCTCAGATTCTGCTGATCTGCACAAAACAGGTACTGTTTTAAGCGACTTTTGATAGTTTTTTTTTATAGCATGTTTTTCATACCTGTACTCATATAGTAATATTTCAGGTGCTACTTCCTCTGCAAACGCGAGGTCTTGTCTCAACAACATATGTACCGCGAAACACTGGAAGCCGCCTGTGTTTGATTGTTTGAAAGAAACAGGACCGCACCATTCAAAACAGTAAGTTATCTGCTTACTCAGTTATATTCCTTCATGACTTTGATCTTTCAGCTTTCTTATTATTATTTTCTTCTCATATTTTTGTTTGAGAAAAAATAAATAAATACAAGTTTTAGAAAAGTAGAACTCATGCACTATGTTTCAGGTTTGTGTACAAGGTCCAGATGCAAATCGCGGGAAAGCAGAACGAGGAGTTCAAGTTTATTGGAGAACCGCGGTTAAAAAAGAAAGACGCTGCTGAGAACGCAGCAGAAGGGGCTCTGTGGTACCTTAAACATGAAGGGCACATGCGATAGCTGTCGAGAATTAAGGTGTATATATTATAGCATCTTTATTCTTCTTTTTTCAAATAGAAATTTTCTATATAATTCGATAATTTAATACAATTACGGAATGATGCGATGTTGTATATGTTCTCATTTATAGTTGTAGCAGAAGTGTGCACAGAATGTACGTATCCGTGCAAAGAATGTGCAGGATTCGTGCATAATAAGCTAAAACAAATAAAGAAAGCACATAGTGAAAAGGTAAAAGGTAGAGAGAGAAGCAGTGAAACATGTATTATAAATGATTTTTCATATATTTCAGACATTCATCCAAACATATCCAATTATTTATCATCTCATCAAACGAAAGAAACAGATGAATATCAGTGGAGAAGTGTGTCTGTCTATATGTATATCGTGCTTCTTCAATTGTCAACAATCCGATCCATCGATTCTCCCACGCCTCAGATCTGAATCAGTTCATGCTCACTCTTCACACAGTGTAGTGTTGCTGGATAGTTTCGATATCCAATCCCTTGAGCTTCACCATTGATTCAACATGTCCCTTAAGTGTGTGGATTTCCCTCAGCCTGAAAACAAGAAAGAGAATTTAGGATTCAATAAAATGAAGAAATCAGGTGTTTTGAACAAAAAAGAAAACTTGAAGGAAAGCACCTTGCAACTTCAGCTCTTCTTCTTGCCTGCTCCGCGATAACAGATAGCTCGGAGTTATCTTTGTCGTAGAACTCCGGTGCAGTGGACAAGCCATGGAGGCTACGTTGAGCCACGGCCCATTGCGCCTCTCTCTCCCCCCTCCCGTAGTCCTTCTTGGTAGTGAAAGCGGTCTATTTCGACATGACATGAACACGATCAAGAATCGTTGCAGGGAAATCGAGAGAAAAAGTAGACACAATTTCATTAATTACCTTATTCTGGATCATGGAATCCCAAGCTTTACCAGACAAGGCAAGGCGAATGAGGAATTTGAGGATGTCGAGTGGGAAATAAGTGACAATGCTGTAGATCCAGATCACTCCAGCCCACCCCCATCCAATGCCTTTGATTCTGGCGAATTCCCAGTCGGCATAAACAGCAATCACCGTCGCCACCTGCAATAAGAAAATCACAGGATGATGGAGTCATAGCAGTTTGATTGAGTGAGAGCAATGACAAATTTTGTTGCAGCAAGAAATACAAACTCACCAGCTGTGCTGCGAGGAAAGCAAAAACTAGGAGGAGACCTGGGCGTTCCACAAAAGACCAGCTACGTGACCTCGTGACGAAGATGAGTGCTTGACTGATGATGCTCACTTGAAGATACAGTGCAGCTGTAAGCTCATCTGGACTTTTCCTCAGAGATTTCACTTTGAAAATCCACCTGAAACCAAACCAACAAAAATATCAATTCCTTAGCTTAGCAAATCACGGCTATGTATCTTTGACTTACAGAGAGATAGTCAGTATCAGATGCGAGGTAGAAGAAGATGACGGTGACGAGAGCCATGTAAGTCCCAAGAACAATGCCGGTGGCGAAGATCTCGTTGAGCTTCCAGGAGTCCGGCATGGGAGATGGCTTCACTTTGTCCTTGGCGATGGTCATGATGGTCCCGTCGTTGAGGATGGCGATGATGAGAACCATGAACGGCGAGAAGTCGAACTTCCAGATCAGGGCAATCAGCATGAAACCCATCACGATGCGGATCGTGATCGACACTGCGTATATGGTGTAGTTCTTCATCCTCTGGAAGATGGCGCGGCTCGTCAGCACCGCGCTCACGATCACGCTCAGCCCCGGCTCCGTCAGGACTATGTCCGACGCGCTCCTCGCCGCGTCCGTCGCATCCGCAACGGCAATGCCGATGTCGGCCTTCTTCAGCGCCGGAGCATCGTTCACGCCGTCTCCGGTCATGCCGCAGATGTGCTTTCTCTCTTGCAGTTTCTTCACAATCTCGTATTTGTGCTCTGCGCATCATCAACAAGTTAAGAAGCTCTACTTAATTGGTTTTCGATAATATATATATATATATATATGTTTGAAGATTGTTGCCTGGGAAAACTCCGGCGAAGCCGTCGGCTTTCTCGATGAGTTCCTCAACTGGGATAGAAGCAATGGACTCATCTTTGCTCTGTCCAAGAAGTGAGGAAGATGGATACATGTTGGTGCCCATGCCTAGCCTCCGCCCGGTTTCTTTACCGATGGCCAGCTGATCACCGGTGATCATCTTCACGTTCACGCCCAGCTCCAAAGCTCGCTTGATCGTCTCTGCACTGTCGTGCCTCGGAGGATCAAACAAAGGCAGCAGTCCCACAAATTCCCATGCCTCGCCGGCGCTCTCTTTCGATTTCTCCGAGATTGTCTGAAACATCATACACATACTGTCACTTATCCTACTTTTCTTTTAATTTCTCTTATATATATATAGAGAGAAATGTTCTATTGAAAAATTAGATGTTTTGCGAAATTGAAAAATGTTGAACAGATGTATTTATTTAATATGTTGAACACTCTAGAATTCTAATCCTGCTTGTTCATCAAAATTATTATTCTGTTCAACGATTCTCAATTTCGGAAAATATTTAATTTCTCAATAGAATCTAACCATATATATATATGCATCGCTCACCTGCCATGCAACGCCAAGAGCTCGAAGGCCGCGGTTTGCGAAGTTGTCGATGATCCGGTGTGCCTTCTTCAAGGCTTCCCCTTTGAGGCCACAGAGCTCAATGATCTAACAAAATTGAAAAGGGACATGGTTACTTAACTAGGTCATACATACTCATGCATGCATTTAACTGGAAATTAAAGATGATTAATTACTTGCTCGGGAGCTCCCTTGCTGGATCTGTGCCAGTCTCCATTGGAGTCATAATAGGTGATGGCAGTGCGCTTTTCGACGGGATTGAAGGGCAGGAAATGCACCTCCGTGATCCCCGCTCTCGCCTCCTTAGGATCCGCAAGCATGTTTACAATGGAAGCATCAATGGCGTCCTGGTTCTCGACCCTCGAAGCCCGGGCGGCGTGCAGCATCAGCGCCTCCGCATCCATGTTGTCGGGGAACACCTCGATCAGAGCCTTATCAACGGTGAGCTTGTTGAGCGTCAGCGTTCCCGTCTTGTCGCTGCAGAGCACATCCATCCCGGCCATCTCCTCAATGGCCGTCATCCTCTTCGTGATGGCCCCTTGCTCCGACAGCCTGTGGGACCCGATGGCCATCGTCACCGACAGCACCGTCGGCATGGCGATCGGGATCCCCCCGATCAGCAGCACCAGCAGGTTGTCGATCCCGTCCCTGTACCTCCTCTGCTGGATCGGGTACATTACGATGATCTCGATCACCATCCCCACCGCGATGGAGCAGATGCAGAAGTTGCCGATGGCAGTCAGCACCTGCTGGAAGTGTCCCACGTTGTTGGTGCTATCAACGAGATGAGCCGCCTTGCCGAAGAAGGTGTGGACCCCGGTGGCGATGACGACGGCCTCGATCTCGCCCTGCTTGCAGGTGGAGCCGGAGAAGACCTCGTCGCCGGGGTGCCTGGTGACGGGGAGGGACTCGCCGGTGAGGGCGGATTGGTCGATCTTGAGAGGATCGCCGTCCAAGAGACGAGCATCGGCCGGAACAATGTCGCCGAGCTTCACACTGATCAAGTCGCCCGGGACAAGGATGGACGCGTCGTGCTCGCACCACTTACCATCTCTCAGAACCTTGCATTTGGGAGCAAGCCCAGCCATGAGAGCAGAAGCAGCATTTCCTGCATTGTTTTCCTCGATGAAACTAATGGTGGAGTTGATCACCAGCAACACCATAATGCCAACGAAGTCCTGCCAATCCGGAGGCTTCCCCTGCATATATGCACCCATTATTCCATTTTTAATTAATTATAACATATTAATTATTAAGGCTTCAAGTAATTATGATGAATCTTACGCCTCCATTGGCCAAAGCAATAGCCATGATAGCAGCAATCTCCATGACCCAAGAAAGAGGATTCCACATGAAGCCTAAGAATTTAAGAAACTTGCTATCCTTCTTCTCCTCCAACTTATTCGGCCCGAATATATGGAGCCGTTTTTCTCCTTCGGCTGAGCTCAATCCCTCCTTTGTACATTTCAACGCTGTGAACACTTCCTCAACGGGGATCTTCTCCTGTTATTCAACAACCATCAATCATCAACATTATATACATATATTCTATCCTTCTTCAAACCAATTGCAATTTGCATGCATGCAAATGCAAATAAACACTTACAAGATCGGCTGTTTCATTTCTTATATCTTCTAAGGAAATGTCGGGAGCCATGATAGGCTTTTTTTTTTTTTTTTTCAAGTGGAAAGAGATAATGAGATTAAGTCTCTAGTTATCTCTTTCCTTATTGCTTTGTGATTGCTAAGCAATAACTGGGTGCCCCCATGCACTGCCAAGAAATGAGCTCAATGAAGACGCCGTTTTCTGTCCAGACCAATGTTTCTTTTATAGATTTTGAATTATACCACATCCAACAATTTTTCCCTTCCATATTTAGTTTTTCTTTTTTTTTTCCCTCACAGATTATTGTCGAGGTTGAGAATTTTCTGGATTTACAAGTTTTCACCTTCAAATATGGATTGCCATTCACTACAACTTCATCAAATATGAATGGATAAGCTTATAAAGAAAAAAGATGTGTCGCCACACCATTAATATATATATGTAAATAGTTGTCAAATATGTCGCAATTAATTTCTCTTCGGCCTTTTCCTTTCCACTTACATTTCTTGGTTATAATTTTGAATAGAATATATTACCATCAAAAGTTGATCAAACTTCTCTTTCTAATCCTAACATGTAGAGCAGCCAAAAAAAAACCCGAAAGAACTAGAGATAATTAACCGTGGAGATTAAACTGGAGTAAGTAGTAACAAAAATAGCATCAATTATATCTATTCAAGTAATGAATTGAACTATGTTAATTAATTAAAATGATTTTGGGAATTTTCAGGTTCTAGAATATCATGTGATGTGATGTGATTGATCAAATGTCAATATAAAATTATAATTAATTTTTACAAGATAAAACGACCTAACAAATGTGTGTGTGCCTGTGGAGAGAGTCATTTTCTAAAATAAATATTGGAAACATCTTAATTGTTTAATCAATATAATACGTATATAGTTTATAACTTAAAATGATATTTTCAATCATTCATGACATTTTTGCGGTTGGTCTAAAAGAATAATTTATGACATTTTTGATAAAATAGAACACTACTAACTTTTTAGGCCATTTAAAATAATTATAATTTGGAGTGAGTTTATTTATTTATTTTATTTTTGTAAGTGTTGCTTTGGCTGGAACACGATATTGTACAGCGTATTGGAACAACACGCACAACAATACAGAGTAAAAACAACAGCGAAAATTCAATGGAAAACGTGACACATTGAATGATTTTTTTCAAGATCGAGTTGTGATTATAACTTGTGGATGCTAATATGGCGAAATAATTCACTAAGAACTCTTGATGAACTTTTACAAAAACAAATACCTAATTCAAAGACTATAAAAATCGACTTTGGATAAGCTTACAAACTAAGAAAACAACACACTAAAAACAATGAAAATCTTCCTCACAAAACTCGTGGCTAACCACTAATAAACTGGGGAGAAACACAAATATTACACTGAATGTTATGAGAGCACACTCAACATATACGAGACTTCAGCAGAATCTCTCAAACTTGATGTACACTTTTTGATCTGACCTAACTCCTACTTATATAGATTAGGAACCTTGATATGCACGTCCATATCCTCCATGTTTCAGCCCATATCCATAGTAGAAGTTGAGATATACTCCCTTCATCCCATTTGTATTGGCCCCAAGGGGTCAATACAAATGGAACAGAGAGAGTAGTTGTTTTTTGGAAACAGCTAGGAATCACTTTGTGATCATACGGTTGTTCTTGAAAATAGGAACTACTTCTAACAAACTTTAGTGCTATCTTCTTCAATGACTTGCAGTTCTAGATTCGTCCCTATATTTATGAAATTCAGTTGGGATTCCTTACTTAGTAATATCTGCAAAACAACTATAAATAAAGCGTAAAACAAAGAGATAATGTTGATCCAAATGTGAGCATAACACCTACTAACAATTTTTTTATTATTATTTTTAGAAAGAATGCACTAGCTGACTTGGGTTTATTTTGATGGATAAATTTATCTATGAAAAAGAATGAATAACAAAAATTTATGTTTTAAAATGTCTTATTTCTTTTTCAACATTTGACACAAAAGAAATGTTTACCACTTTTCATTCCGTATTTTCACTTCAAGAATGAATAATTTATCTATTCATTTTGAATGGATAATATTATCACTTCAAGGATGTATAATATTATTTTGAGTGGATAATATTATCCATCATTGAAGTGAAAATAAGGAAGGAAAAATGGTAAACATTTCTTTTGTGTTAAATGTTGGAAAAGAAATGAGATATTTTAAGACATAAATTTTTATTATTCATTATTTTATATGGATAAATTTATCCATCAAAGTAAAGGGAGTCTCATAGAAAAATATAGCATATGACTTAAATACAAATATAAGCAGTAATATATTTTGAAGCAGTAGGCGGCGGCGCCTGTGAGCCTCCGAATATGTCCGATGTTCCAAACGATGTTCTCCGCGAAATACTGATCCGGGTACCGGCAGAATCTGTCCTCACCTCAAGGGCCGTCTGCAAAGCGTGGAAACTCACCATCGACGATCCCTCCTTCCTTCACTTCCACTCCACAAACCTACAACATTGCTCTCACCCCACCATCCTCATCAGAGAGTCCAAAGGCGGTGGAATCACTTTTCTTTCTCTCGACCGCCTAAACCCCATTGATTCCCTCCAACAAATCGACCTACACCCCTTCAAGCAATTAATCCACCACGGCCTGCCCCGCTTACTCCAGCCTCCGGCGGCCTCGTGCCACGGTCTGATCCTCATCTCGCACCGTCGCAATTGGAGGAATTGGGCGATTTGGAACCCGCTAACTCAAACCCTACACGAATTGCCGCAGCCCGATGCGGATCTGCAGAGTGTGAGTGGCCGCTCCGCGAGCGTCGGATTCGGCTACGACCCTGCTGCTGAAGACTACAAAGTGGTGAGGATCGATAAACTGCATCAAGGCGGAGTGATTACCTACGACAGAACCCTAGTATACAGCATGAAATTGCGTAATTGGAGGAGAATTGGGGATTTTCCCTACGTAATCGCCTCTGCTGGGAACGGGGTTTTTCTGAATGGAGCACTGCACTGGCAATCACGGGATGGGATAGCTGCTCTCGATCTTGGAACTGAACAATTCAGCCTGCTGCCGCGGCCTCATCTCATGTCTCCGTCTCCGGCGAGATATACTTCCGAGCTCTTGGATGCGTTGAATGGATACTTGTTTTTGAGTTACTATCACGAGCAGGGGCAGGGATTGGATGTGTGGTTGATGATAGATTACAGAGTGGGGGATTCGTGGATAAAGCTTTGCTCCATTGACATTGTTTCTGGTTTTACAGGGGGAGGGGGTCTCAGGCCTGTAGCCTATTTGAGGAGCAGAAAGCAGGTGTTTTTGGAGCATTGCCGCGGTGGGTTGTTTTGGCTTGATCTTGAGAAAGATACTGTGAAGGAAGTTTCCATTGAAGGCCACCGTTCTGTTTCCTTTTCTCAGTTTTCTCCGGCGGGGAGCCTTCTTCGACTTGATAATACTGACAGTGTTGTGGTTGAGAAAAAGAGTGTAGGAATGAAGAGGAAGAGAGATGGAGATTGTGGCACTGGAAGGTAAAACTAATTCTTGTATTCTTCATGAAGTTGATTGATTCTACTATTTTAATATATAATGTTTATAAGTTGATTGAGTTGATCCTACTATTCTAATTTGTGATGATGATTGATATAAGGATGCAGTGATCACCAGGGCAAACTTTTTTCTATGAAAAAAGAGAGCTTTTTTATGTTATGTAATTTTTTTGGAGTATAGTTATGGTCAGATTTAGGGGGGTGTATTAGTTCCAAAATTCTGTAGATTTTAAAAGTCCGTGGATTTTAGAAATCTATAGAATTCGGACGGAGTCTTCATGATTTTGAATGAATTTTGAATGAATTCTTGGACGGATTTGCTATGAATTACCAAGAATTGGCGTGACATTTTCGGACTTGATGGCGCCCACTAGGCGCCCGCGAGCGCTGGGCCCACTAGGCGCCCGCGAGCGTATCTACAAAGCCAGCGCCCACTAGGCGCCCGCGAGCGCTGAGCCCAGCGACCGCTAGGGTCCAGCGAGCGCTGGAGACATTTTCATTGCAAATGACTGCGCATTAAAGGGCTTATTTATTGTTAATCATTTCTTATGCTGTACCAGTTAATTAAGTTCATTAGTTACAGTAAAAAAGTGGAGCTGACTGGCAGCACTCACCCAAATGTATCTCATACAGATCTCGTTAATTTGTCACACCATCTGTATTAGTTTCCACTTTCGTAAAGTTGTCAGATGAATCATTGCAACATGTATGTTTTATCATCTATTAGCAAATGGATATCGCTCATTCTCTGGGTTCTGTGCTGTGCCCATGGTTATATCAAATAACTTTGCCAGATAATTACGTGAAGTCCAGCGATCGCTGGGTGCCAGCGGCCGCTGGCTTCTTTGCCGCGGGCGCTAGCGTCCAGCGAGCGCGGGGATTTTGCGTGATTTGTGAATTCTTGTGGTCTGTGTTCGGATTTGTTCATGCCTATTTTTTGTACGAAATCAGTGAAAGTCATTCCAACTTTAAAGTCCATGGATTAACGAATACACACAGATTTGTATAGACTTTTAAAAGTCTTGAACGAATACACTCAGATTTGTATAGACTTTTAAAAGTCTTGAACGAATATACCCAGATTTTAATGGACTTTTAAAAGTCTTGAACGAATACACCCAGACTTTAAAAGTCTACAGAAATCTATGAAAGTCTGGAACTAATACACCCCCCTTAGTGTAGTCTTCTTTAATTATTGAAGGAGAATTAAAACTTCCTTTGTACAGCTCTTGTCTCTATCACATTCTGAATTTTCTATTTCTTCATTTTTGAGGTGTCTTAGTAAAATGGTGTGAATGGTTTTCTGTGTTAACTAATTTTCTTGGATTTTGGATTAGAATTTGCACAACTTCTTTTAGTAACTTCAGTGGCTTCATGCAATGATTCCAACATATATTGTGGTACTTCCTTTCAAAAAAAAAAAAACATATATTTTGGTAAATATATATATACCGATTGTTCTTTACCTTTGAGTGATTCCGAAATTTGGTTTGTTTCGACTTCTTTGATGAAGTTATGTTTGTTGCTGATAAGCATTGTTCTTTGTCTATAAATCATTCGTCCTTTCTTATTCTGGCTTTTGCTATGAGGACAGAGGATTTGATGTTGCTCACTTTAAATTGTGCAAGAATCATCGATGCAAAGAGTGACATTTTTCTATTATGTTCTTGTCTCTTGTTTCCACTAGTACATTGCTATATTTTCTGCCTTACTTTACATGAATGTCAATAGTAATATGATTCCAATTTTGCTGTCTTATTTTTGCTAAGGCAGCAAAAGTAGTTTCATCTTTAACTTGTGATTTACTACAGACATTTCCTAATTGCCAAATATCTTCATTTTCTTGTATTATTGCTTGGGAGGCGTAAGAAAAACAATATTATTTTCAGATGTATTAGCTTGAAATCATTTGTTTTGGATGATAAAATTATGCTCTGTATTCTGATTGCAGATTGAGATTGAAGTTTCATGTGAGAGATACAGGTGGAGAGACATACTTAACTTCTTTTTAGTGAATAGTTGGCACATTTCGAATTCCCTATTGTCAGTTCAGCCTCCCCTTGTTTTCCATGTTCAGATAATTATGTCAGCAAGGCAGAAGATAATCTCTATATAGTGTAGAGCATTCATGTCGGTCGGCTCATAGAGGTGACTCAAGTCAGCCCAAGCTATAATCGACCGATGCATGCTGGTGGAGCTCGAGTTGTGGCCCGATGAGATGAGCTTAGCTCATCGCTTTTTGAAGGCAGGCGCGTGTTACTGAATAAAAGAAAATGTTATTTATTTTGAATTTCGATGGCTATACGCTGATTTTTTTTTTTCTTTCCCAACGGCTATTTAGCCTTTAATTTTTTTCTTTCTTGACGGCATAATTGCCTTCTTCTCTTTTTTTTTTTTTTGTAATTTCATCGAACATGACACCGAGCAACTGGAATTTCGTCGACAACGGGTGGCGACAATTCTAGCGAGGCAAAGATGTTAAAATTAATCCAGTTTTAAGTTTATGTAATTTTAAATTATGTTTGTTAGCTTAGGTAATTTTAATTTTATGCAATTTTAATTTTTCGTATTTTAAATTAATAAAATTTTAATTTTAACAATTATGTTATTTAAATTTGTCATTTAAATTGGGGCAATTAAATCAAATAAAAAAACAAAATCAAAACTAACTCATATGAGTATGTAGGATGAGCCAGATTAATATAGGTAGGGGTGGGAAGATAGGGTTCGGGTATAGGGTACCCGATTACCCGACCAGAAAAAATCGGGTATCGGGTACCCTATACCCAAAAAATTAGGGGTCGGGGTCGAGTATTTAGGGTGCTAAAAAATCGGGTATCGGGTATACCCGAAATACCCGATTTTTTTAATTAATAATTTTAAATTATTTAATTTAATTTAATTTAAAAATCTGTAAAATTTTCAATTGAAATTCAATTTTAATTTCGGTAAATTTTCAAAAAAATTCGATTTTTTTTAAAAGAAAATAGGGTATTTCGGGTATTAGGGCGATTAAGCCAAATCGGGTACCCTAATACCCGAAATACCCGATTTTCACAGTTTGACTTGAAAGATACAATTTTGACCGGGTAATTTAGGGTACCCGAATACCTGAGTCGGGTACCCGAGTCGGGTATTAGGGTACCCGATTTTTTTTCGGGTTCGGGGTCGGGTATAGGGTTTTGGTTTTATTCGGGATCGGGTACCCGATTTTTTCGGGTAGGGTACCCGATCCCGACCCGATTCCCAGCCCTAAATATAAGTCTAGACTAATAAGTGGTTCCGAAGTATGGATTGATAGGTAACTAATTCGATCAATGTGAATCCTTTTATGTATGTTAATATAGGAATAAGTTATGTTGAGAGATTTTCTTATTAATGCTACGAGTTAAAAATATCATAATTACTTGGACTATTTGTGAAAGCACAAATTTATGTTTAATTATTTGTTTTGGGGGCGGGGGAAGGGGGGTTGAACAGTGGTGAATCCAATAAAAAGCGATTAAGAGCATTCACATTAGTTGAGTCAGTTACTGGACCATCTATGTTTAAAGACCACTTATGAGCTAAGGCTTGCATTGGTCTGACTCATCCTAGTGGCTCATATCCATTGATTTTAATTTTTACCTTTTTTTATTTCTTTTTTAAATGAAACCAATTTAATCACATAATTACTTGAATTAAAATTGCATTAATTTAAATTACATAAAATTTAAAATAATAAAACATAAATTAAAAGAAAGACCTAAATAACTATTTCGATCCTAGAAGTTCGAAATGTGTCCTAACGTGCTCGATCAAATCTGCTTGAAATTTTGCATGCATCTTCCTATCTCTGAGAATTGCATCTCTCTGCACGTACTCTGAGAATTCACGATGATTTTTGTTATCTTTTAGTCTCCCCGTCCAACAAAGAAGACGAAGAATCAGAGAACAATAAAGTCATTTTGTGATAGAGAAAAAAAATGAAGAAGAACTGAAGTGAGTTTGATGAAAGAAGTGAGAAGAAATGGAAAAAAGGGTGGTGTTTAAATAGAAGAAAAGAAGGGGAAAAAAAGAATCAGAAAAGAGAGAAATAGTGTGTCTAATAGCGCGTGTATTGCACTCGTTTCACTTTAAGGGAGGATGAGTCGGGCTCATGTGGATAAGCCGAGGCTCGAGCCCGACGAGACTGCATCGATCTGCTCATCACCGAAAATGACTCGAGTCAGGCGATGAGCCGACCCAATGTAGATGTTGTAAGAAAGAATAGTGAAGATGAGAGGTTGAGTGGGTGGCATCGAAATTCTTTTTTACGTAGGATTAAGAAATCAAAATTAAAAATGCTCACGCTTAATGAATACTCCATCCGTTCACGAAATAGAGTCTCATTTGAGGGCGAACACAAATTTTAATAAAATTGTTGTAAGTAGAATAAATGTATAATTTGTAGGGGTAGTGTTAGTATAAAAAAGTAGAATGAAATTATATTATTAGTTAAAAAATCGAATAAAAGTACAATTTATAGTTAAATATAGGATAAAATGTATGATGTGATAGTTCAAAAAGTTAAACGAGACTCTTTTTTATAGACAAAAAAAGGGATGAGTATGACTCTTTTTCATGAACGGAAGAAGTAAAAGAAACAAAATCAAACTACCCATCTCTCTCGTCTTCCCACAATCCCACTTATGCAAAAAAGAAAGAAAAAAAAGAAGAAAAAAATGCTATCTTCAACACAAACATAGAGAATGATCTAATAGTGAATCTTCGGCTTGACTGCTTTCTCCTTAATCGGATTCAAACTCAGTTTTGACCTCTTTCCTCGATATTTGCCTACTCAGAAGCTCTGGCTTTCCCTCCAAAATTTCTATAAAGTAATCAAATCTTCTATACTCCTCCACAATTAGAAAAGTTTTAATGACAAACATGGTTTTTGTACCTCAATTATACATGATTTGTTGTCATTTCCTTTCGTATTTTGCTTGTCAATGCGTGTTTGTACCATAATGTTTAGTTTTATGAAGATTTGATGTCTTGGTGTAGTTTTGAAGTGATTTTAGGGAAAATTAAGGATCAATTGGAGGATTTTGAAGATATGAGATTGAAGTACGTCTCGAGAGGAATCCGTGAGCGCAAACGGCAACTAAATCCGAGTCCGGACGAGGGAGAACAGAGCAAAACGAGCGGATTGCGCAAGGAGCCCAAGGCCCCGTGGTCACCACCCGCGGCCGCGGGCATGACCGCGACTTCCTGGGCGTTTTGATACAGATTGCATCCGCTGCACCCGCAGTCCCGACTGCGGCCGCGGGCCTCTCCAAAAGCTCCCCAACGGTCCTATGCCGCAGTTACGGTCGTGACCGCGGGAGAAACACGGAATTGATGCTTTTTGGTGAGGCCCAGACGCGATTTCAGCCCACAAATACCCATTTTCCCCCCTTCCTTTCTAATATCATCCACCATTCTTCACCTCTCAAAAACCCTAGCCTCTATTTTTCTCCTCCAACCCATCAATTTCTTCTACCATTTTCTCTCTTCCACACGTTAGAACAACACCAAAATAAAAGAAAGAAGGGGAAGACTTGGAAAGGAGCTCATCAAGAATACATGATTGACAATAAAGATTATAAGATTTGTCTATGAATCTCTATCTCTTTAGATCTTTGTTCATGTTTTCTTATGACTTGGGATTTGTTTTTATTATGAATATGTTTGGCTAAAATCCCTTATATTAGAGATTAGATTAGATGGATTTGTAATGGATTGAATTCTTTGTTTAATATTTATCTTGATTGTGCTTATTGTTATCTTTTCAAGCCCTAGATTTATCTCTTGTATAATTGGTTGGCCACCTTTTGTGCATTTCTAATTTGTGATTTGAATCGGGAGAGGATAATTACAATAGATTAGGAGTTTGATATATATCATCTCTATAAACCGGGAGGTTGAGAGTTGGGTGAGAGCTTGTTGATCTTTTGTGCTCTTGGGAGTTATAAGTTAGAAATTGACCGGGGACGGCAATTATAATCTACTGTTTTAGTCGTCCGGGAGGGCTAAAGCTAGTGGGGAGATCGCCCTAGATAAGTAGGTCATATCAAGATTAGTATTGCTTAGATTGAAATTCATTACGATCCATCGAAATCTAGTCCCAACTCCCAAGGATAACTTTCCTTTTATTCCCCAATTTATTAACTAGAATTATTTTTATTTTTATTTTTTTTACTTGTTTTATTTAGCTTTGTTTTAGTTATCAACATCTCTTGAACTTTGGTTGTCTAAATAGATTGAAAATAACTTATTAATAGTATTTAGAAGTTTGAATTCACCAATCATTGTGGGATACGACCTTACTTCCACTTATTGCAACTATACCGTGCACTTGCGGCGTAGCGAAAATAATAGCGAACAAGTTTTTGGCGCCGTTGCCGTGGAAATGAATTATTGATAGTATAATTTTTTTAATCCTTATCATTGGCTGATAAATATGGGAGAAATGAATTTCGTAGAAAATCATGAAGTTCCCGAGAAAATTAAAAAATGATGAAAGTTGATGTATTTACATGTAACTAACTCCAAAAATATTTAATTAAGATCGCCGACCAGCATTGACGGACACGTCAGGATCAATATGGAAAAAAATAAGTTACATAAGAGAATTCATACGAACACAAAATTTGTGTATTTAAATTTAAAAAATAAAGTTTGTGAGAAAAAAAATATTGAAAGTTCATATATTTACACGCTGAAGTGATATTTTCTTATGCGACAGACCAAAATGGAAAATGTATACTTTCTTATGGGAGAGAAGAAGTGTATGATTTATTGTATTAATTTTTAATTTCTAATACAATGATAAAATTAAGAGTTAATGGGCTCAATTAGCACTTCTTGGATAAGAAAAGGAAAAAATGTCCACCCAAATAAAAATATGGAAAAACTAGCCTTTTTTAATGTAAATGTACAATTATACCCTTAATACTGTTACACACTTTTTCGGAAAAGTGTGTAATAACGTAAAAGTGTGTAATTGCAAAAAAGTGTGTAACAGTGTAAAATACACTCTTACACACTTTTTCAAAAATCGTGTAATAATGTATTTTACAATGTTACACACTTTTTCTCAAAAATGTGTAATTACGTAAAAGTGTGTGATTGCGAAAAAGTGTGTAACAGTGTATTTTACACTGTTACACACTTTTTCGCTTATAAAATGTGTGTAATAGAGTATTTTATACTGTTACACACTAAAAGGATATTTCAGTCAAAAATGCTATTATTTCCATATTTTTATTTGTATGGCTAGAATTTCCTATAACTAAAAGGTTTTGGCTAGAGTAGGGTGTTGCCTCTAAAATTAATTACCGAACAAAAATATAAGATGAAATGTGTAGGCAGGGGAGTAGGCCTCTTGGACTTCCATCACACTGCGCGAGAAATATACTCATATCCTATCCCTTCTCTCTCTGTCTCATGATCACCTTCACCGCCTTACAATGTCCGACGTCCCCTCCGACCTCTTCCGCGACATTCTCCTCCGCCTTCCGGCGGACTCCCTCCTCCGCTTCCGAGCTGTCTGCAAGGACTGGCGCCGCACCATCGACTCCTCCTCCTTCATCAAATCCCACACTCTCTACCAACACCACTCCCACACCCCCACTCTCCTCCTCCGAGACTCCGTATTCTGCCGCCTCTACTCCTTGTCTCTCCACCCTCCGCTAACCTACGCCCATCTCACCCGCATCAAGACGCTAGTTCGCACCGGCGTCCCTCTCCTCCGCCACCTCCCCACCACCTCCTGCAACGGCCTCCTCCTCATTTCTCACTACAACTTCACCAAAAAATGGGTCGTATGGAACCCCTTAACTCGGGAATTCCACACCCTGCCCGAGCCCGATTTCCACATCGACATACCCTTCGCCGGCGTCGGCATTGGCTACGACTTATCCTCCGACGACTATAAAGTCGTCAAAATCTATTACTGGTACCGTGATGGAAAAATCGTGTACACCACTCTGATTTACAGTCTCAAGACCGGATCGTGGAAGCCCATCAAAGACTTCCCCTGCGATTCGATTCTGCTGCGGAGCGAGGGGGTTTATCTCGACGGCGCATTGCACTGGTTATCCGAGAATGTGATCATGGCGCTCGATTTGGGGATTGAGGAGTATCGCCTCGTGCTGCCGCCGCTCACCACCCGGCTCGGGGAGCCGCTCGACATGTACGTGGACGCCATGGATGGATGCTTGATCCTCAGCTGCTACTACACTAGCGAGGGGCTGTTGATGGATGGTTACGAGTGCTTGGAAGGATGGGTGATGGAAGGTGCGGAGTGGGTTAAGCTGTTTTCTTTTGGGGAAGAAGCAAAAGCTGTTAGTGTTGCTGCTGTTATGAGAGAAGTGAGGCCAGTAGCGTATTTGAAGAGTAGAGGCCAAGTTTTTCTGCATCATGATCGCCATTTTTACTGCTTGGATGTTTGCAAGAATTCTGGGAAGAAGGTCTCCATTCAGGGCCTTCCCCAATGTTTCACTTGTCAAGATTTTCGAGGAAGCCTTGTTCGCCTCGTCGACCACCATCATGGTGTGGCTGGAAAAAGATCGAAAGCCGGAGTGAATTGGAAGAAGAAGAAGAGGGATCAAACAAGGTTTTTTTTTTTTTTTTTTTGAAAAAAGCAGCCTTCTTACATTTGAAGATTTATGAATGAGGATGTTTTTTCTTGATTGCAGGTTAAAACTCTCCGTAACAGTTGAAGATTTATGTAATGCCAATTCAAGTTTGTCCATTGAGGGTGAGAATTAGTGATGTACGTGGAATGCATCCCTTTTGAGCTTTTGCAAACATGGGTGAAAATTACGTGCTTTTGCAAATATGGGTGAAAATTACTCCCTCCGTCCCACGAATCTTGACACGTTTAGATTCGGCACGTGAATTAAGGAGTTGTAGATTAGTTGTAGATTAGTGTTTTAAGTGTGTAGTTAATAAAATATAAAAGTGATAAAGTATGAAAGAGAAGGTATTAAAAGTAATAAAGTAGGAGAGAGAAAGTAATAAAAGTGATAAAGTAAGAGAGAGAAAGTAATAATTATTACCCAAAATGGAAACGTGTCAAGATTCGTGGGACGGAAGGAGTACGTATTAGTGATGTGATCAGCACATCATACTATAATGTTTTTGACCTTTCTATTCTGTATTAAACTTGACTAACCCCGAGGTGAATTAGCCCAATTGACATACCTAATTAGTTCAATATATTCATATTGCTTCTAGTTCATTTTAATTATAAATTTATAATGCTTTGGTCCAAATCAAGGTATAAATATGATGAATTTGCCATCAATAACGCTATTCAAAAGTTTAAAACTTTGATACGGATATAAACATTTCATGTCAAAGTTAATTGGCTGACTAGTTTCTCTAGGAGCTGAGGATGGTCAAGTGTTGAATCTAAGATTTCAAAGGTGTTTTTTCATCAAACAACTTTTACTGGTAATAGTTTCAAAATAAAAATAAAAATTGGTAAAAAGATAAAATCTGTATAGTAATTAATCGATGCAGATTATTAATTAAATTGGATTTTTACAGATTCTCATTCTTGGATCTCCAATCGAAATTTCAAATAGGAATGGAGTCTGCTATATGTCCATTATGTATAAGAAATCAAGACTATTTTCTTTATAATAATTCATTCGTTTAAAACAAATTGAATCGCCTCATGAAAGAAACATTTGCAGAACAGTAATTCGCACGCGATGGATTATAAACAATTTATCGGTGATTTGACAGTAATTCGCACGCGATGGAGTATAAACAATTTTTCGGTTATTCAAATCAAGAAGCATAACATCACAACACTTTAAGCAAGATTCCTGATTAATTAGTAAATCTAGCTGTAAACACAAATTTTTGTATTTCAATTTGATAAAATACAAAATGGGTTACAAAGATAATTTGATAGATTTGAAGATAGAGTTTATGCGGGTTGCAATCTCTAGTTAATCCTCTGATTCTTCTCTTCCATTTGATTCTTGAACAAGCTCGAAGGTTATTGAAATACTTGATTTGATGACGCCAATCCAAAGGACTTAAGTCGTGATTTTGGATTGAACGTTGAACTTGATTTGATTTGAGAAGAACGTCCTTAGAATTTTGTAAGAACGCCTTGAAGCTTTTGAACTTGATTTCTTTGGATACTTGAAGATCACTTCAAAGATTCGCAGGAATGCTTGAACATTTGAAGAAATACTCGAAGATTTGAAGATACTTGAATACTTGAAGATTTTGAAGGATACTTGAAGATTTGAATGCTCAAATACTTGAAGATTCGAAGGATACTTGAAGATTTGAATACTCAAACGATTGAAGATTTGAAGGAGACTTGAACGTTAGATAGAATTCTTCAAGATACTTGAATACTTGGAAGAATACTTGAACTCTCCAATTCTTCGCCTCTTCTACTTGTGATACTAGAGAGAATTCTTATGCGCTTCAATCTTCCGTTCCTTCACGTTGTCATTTATGAGCTCCCAACACCTCTATTTATAGATTTTAGAGATGGGCTTCATGGGCTTTATGGGCTTTGGGCTTCCATGTATGGGCTTTAGGGCCTTAGGTGTCCATAAGCCCATTAATTCATTTATGTTAAATATTAATTATATATCTATTTAATTTAGGAATAAAATCCCATTTAATAAAATAGAAAATATAATTGAATATTTAATTCATGAATTTACACGTGGCATGATTTAATTCGACGACAAATTTAATTGTCTACAAATTGCCCCATCGAGACTTGTTTATGGACGAAATGCCTTTGGTAATAGACGAGTCTCGAAATTTATTTTGATAGTTTAAACTCTTATCGAGGAGTTCTTGATTTGAATTTTGTAAATAGTTTATACTCATATTTAGGAGTTCTTCATTTGATTTTGGAATTTTAAATAGTTTATACTCGTATTTAGGAGTGCTTGAATTTCTTTGAATTTATAAATAGTTTATACTCGTATTTAGGAGTTCTTGACTTGGATTTGAATTTGTAAATAGTTTATACTCGTATTTAGGAGTTCTTGAATTTCTTTGGATTTATAAATAGTTTATACTCGTATTTAGGAGTTCTTGAATTTCTTTTGAATTTATAAATAGTTTATACTCGTATTTAGGAGTTCTTCAATTTCTTTGGATTTATAAATAGTTTATACTCGTATTTAGGAGTTCTTCAATTTCTTTGAATTTATAAATAGTTTATACTCGTATTTAGGAGTTCTTGAATTTCTTTTGAATTTATAAATAGTTTATACTCGTATTTAGGAGTTCTTCAATTTCTTTGAATTTATAAATAGTTTATACTCGTATTTAGGAGTTCTTGAATTTCTTTGAATTTTGTAAATAGTTTATACTCGTATTTAGGAGTTCTTGAATTTCTTTGAATTTTGTAAATAGTTTATACTCGTATTTAGGAGTTCTTCATTTTGAATTTGAATTTGTAAATAGTTTATACTCATATTTAGGAGTTCAAAATTTTGCAAACTTGCTACGAATTTTGAGTTTTGGGCTTTACCATTTGCTTCTTTAATTAAAGCATTTTTTTTTTTTTTTTTTTTTTTTTGAAGGCTGGGCCCAATATTTTATATCTTGCGACCCTTTCCAGCAACACAACTCCAATTCCAACTAACTCCATTGTCATTTTATCTTTCTCGCAGCAAGCTTTTTTTTGCCCCATGATTGAAAAGGGGAGTTTTATGCATAGAGAAGTATTATGGCATTAAATGTAGTCTGCAACAATGTTTTTTTTTTTTTTTTTTCTTGCTTGAGAGTTATTGCAGGCTGGAAAACAGCTGGAACTCCACTCTTCGGCGCTGGAAGAACAGCTAAGTTTAGAGATTTGGTGAGAAGTTTGCTTATAAATAGAGGTGCTGCGATCCTGGTATTGACAGCAGTAGCCTCTCCTTCAGCTCATTTCTTTCTTTCTTGTTTCCTTTCTTCCTTTGCTTGCCACTTTCTTCACCGGCGTCGCTACCTTTTCCGGCTCGGGCTCGGGCTGCGGGGTACGTCCTTCTCCGGGGCAGTGGGCTTCTCCGCCACCGGTGACGGCTTCACGTTCACTACCGTACCTCCGAAGCTCAGCGCCGCTGTCGGCTTTCTTGCGGTCTTCAAGATACTCTAATGCAGTTAGTTGATCTTCCTTGTTGACTATCTTGTACGCAGCAGCCCAGTCTCCTTCCCTTCGTTCGAGTCAGCCGCCGTGTCTTCCACCAAGGGAGCGCGGATCATAGAGGAACTCCGGAGTTCCCTGGAAGAACAGTCACGTTGGAACCTGCGCAAGGACTGGGGAGTTGGGGCTCGGCGGCGGCGGCCATCTGGTCGTACGGTCACCGGGAGTTGAGCGAGAAATTTGGTCACCGGCGAAGCAAGTTGGTCGGCGGGGCTGCCAGACTGCTGAACATTCCTCAGGACATCCATTGCCTCGGAAACATTTGATTTCAAAGTATCAGGTGACTCAAACAAATGAAGAACCTCGGTCTGGTCCATCCTGCTTCTTTTCTTCTTCTTTTTTCGCCGGTGGTTTGCTGGAAATAACAGTAGTAGGGAAGT
The DNA here is from genome assembly GCF_028751815.1 of Salvia miltiorrhiza. NCBI lineage: Eukaryota > Viridiplantae > Streptophyta > Magnoliopsida > Lamiales > Lamiaceae > Salvia > Salvia miltiorrhiza. Next base: position 4,971,581 of record NC_080392.1, on the reverse strand, counting down.
TGTTAGCAACACACGACCGTGCTTCATCAAGGTAAAACTCCTTTGTAGTTTCTCTTATATTGTTTTCGAGCTTTTAAATTGTGTATAGCGTGGAGAGAAGCGGCAGTGAGAGTGGAGACCGCTGCTACTAATGGCGGGAGATGGAGGTACGGTAGTGTTGGAGGTTGAACTCGCTGGATTTCCATCAAAGGCGACACAACGGCTGCAATTTCAGAGAGACGGAAATGGGCAGCAGCAGTTTATGGGGAAGAAATCTGCGACGTTGGGAACGCCCATGTTGGTGGTGATGGCGTTAACATGCTCCCTGAATTTCCGATTAGCTCCGGCATCCGAGGCGCCGTATTCGGTGAGCTCGATCGAGAAGAGTGTGGCGAACATGAGTTTGGACATGGTGGTGAAGGTGGCCTCTCCGACGTTCATAGCGCGGCCGCCTTCGACTGCTAAGTTCCACTGCTGCGGCGCTGCCATCGACCGCCGCGGACCCCTTCTCTCTCGAAATCTGTTTCAGCAGCGCCACCGTCGACAGCTGTTCGCCTGCCGAGCTGGTGCATGTTGCCGATGATGGGCAGACAAGGCGGCGGCGTTGCAGCTGGCCTGCAGCTGGGCGCGCTTGAGCTGCTGCCGCTCCTTCTTGTGTGCGTTCTGGTGGTCGCCGAGGGCTTTGGGTTTGAGCATGGTGAAGTTGGAAATGGAAATGAGAGGAGGCGCGGCTGTGGAGTGTTAGCTGCGGATTTCATATGAGGAGAAGAGAGAATCAGCCCTTAATTGAATTGGTGTTGGGCCTTCTTTTTGGTGGAGTTTTGGGCTTCGTTGCTGGGCCTTTTTTTTTGTAGAGAGGGGTCCAAACCCTTATTGGTCCCCAACCCTTTTTTCATAGTTCAAGTCATTTTTTTTTCTTTTTTTTTTTAATATTGTAAACACAATTTTTTTTTTATTTTTTTTTTTATTTTTTTTTTTTTTGCAAGTAAATTTCAAATATGAATTTTTTTCTTGCAGTTGGCAATAGAGAAAGCTTGGTGATAGCGACCTTCAAGATTGGCGTAGTCTTATCAACCAAGTTCATGGTGGATTTTGCCCCAAACGAGATGTTTTGAGTATTTGCAAAGTTCGGAGTATTATGTACAAGATTGGCGAATTAATCAACTTCATGGAAGATTTTGCCCCAAACGAGATGCTTTGAGTATTTGCAAAGTTCGGAGTCTATTGTCATTATTTCTTTCAGTCTTGACATCTCCATCAGCCCGACTAAAGACTATCCTCAGAGAGTTCATCCAAAAAAAAAAAATTGGCAGCAGCCCATCTAAGATCTTATTTGAGTGATGTTTACTTTGCACTTCAGGTGGCTCAATTGGCTTTTAATCAGATTTCGGGTGCGCTCGGATCTGGGCCATTATGAGTCCAACCTTTGAAGATTGCTGGTTACATTTTCTCTTTGCGCGCATTCGAGCAGGCTAGATGACTCAATGGTGTTCTATTATGTTTGGCGAACATGTGTTTCAACTTCACGAGCGGATTCAACTTTAGCTTGGAGAGAAGTGAAGTTGTCGATGCATAGCCGACCTCAATGCCAGATGACCCAATTCTTTGACAGGTCTTGGGTGCGCTCAGACCTGGGATTGTTCGAGTCTGGTTTGAGTGAGGTTGTTCTGTTATGTTTGGCATCTCACGAAGTTGGGAGAATTTTGCACAGCGGCCAAGAAGATTGGGTTTTCTCTTCTTGATGCTTGAGCCAAGGAGAATGAAGCCATGGTCTGAATTGCTTTGATCAAGGAAGAGCTTGCTATGATAGAGATGTGAGAGACGGAGATGTCGTCGTCCTTCAAGCAAGATAGTGCCTCCTTTCATACCGTCTGAGGTGCAATCCCATAATTCAAAAGAGAGTTTGACAAGCATAAAGTTGCACATGTTGATGAGGAAATGCTGCGGAATTTTGAAGACTTCAGAGTCACTTTTGATCTCTGCTCAGAGAACTTTGGAGGATCAAGACCCATTTGCTTAGTATTGGTGCAAACCGCAGTTTCTATCATTTCTCTCTTGATGATTCTTATTTGGTTTGTGATGGATATTTTGACATCTTCTCCAAATGCTTGTGCTTCTTTTGATGGCTTGATTTTCTTCCCAATTGAGACATATTCGGCTTCACATAATCAACTTAAATCATAACTTTGATGATATAAATTGAAAAGAGCCAAACACAATTCATGACTGAACTTAGAAATTATCTAAGCTGCCTACGTACCCTTTTTGAAAGGGATCAAGTCAAAACGTAGTTCATAGGATCAACAAGTGTTTGAAATTGGGTGCCGTGCACAGTTTATACTCATGCGGGCCAGGAGTAACATGCAGTTTAGGCTCATGCGTCAAGGAGCTGTCTTCATACGCTTCATTTTGTTGTTTTTCTTCATTTCTGGTTTCTCATCTGACTCATCTTTTCGGCTTTTCTGCTTTTCATTTTTTTTTTTTTTTTTTGCTTTTCTGCTTTTCTATTTTTTTTTTCTGTTTTTCTATTTTTTGGCTTTTTTTTTTTTTTTAAAATAACTATACACATATATACATGCTTCAACTTCTACCACCCTTCAAGGATAGTAGTACTTCAAGAACTTTCCGTTGAGAGTGATAACAATTGGCCTCCTTGCAGCGAGGGCCATGTCTCCAATTTGAAAAGAGGGCGCTCGCACTGCTTTGTTGAAGGATCTTGAAGGAAGAGCTTGATAGTATTCCAATTTTTGCTGGACTTCTAGTCTCTCTTCATCCAGAGTTTCCAGTTCTTTGGGGCTCAAGTGCGAATTCTCTTCTCCAACGACCATTTTCTCGCAGGAGGTGATATGGTTTGCTGTGACAATGTCTTCATCTTTTCGGCGATGATCTTTGCAATCAAAACACTTCTTTATGCTTTCATTTCTCTGGCGTATGAAGGCTATATTCTCTGCAACGCTTGTTGTGATAACGCCACTTCTATCGAGACTTGCAATTTCACGACGCACTTGACTTTGAGTAGTATGAGGAAGAGGAACTGGATTACTAGCACTATTAGTAGTGTAGTAAGAGGAAGCCACACTTTCTCTATCTTCTTGATCTATGGCATCTCGTGTGAAGATGGTGGTCTTCATTTGAGCTTTCATTTTTTTCCCACATGACATAATCAAAGTGGTGTATCTTTTCATTCGAGGAGGGATCAAACTTCTCCATTTCTCTGTTATGTGCAGTTCATCACTCCCTTTTGTCTTGCTTCGTTTCCATGTTTTGCCTTTGCCAAGTCTTTTAAAGACAGATACTTGTTGAGCTTCTCTTCTACCCATACTATTGAAAATAGAAACCCTTTGGGTTTTCCGATTGCTTGAAGATTCCAGGATTTGCTTGGTGCTAGCATAGTTAGCAGTGGCTCTCTTGATGGCAATTCGAATGGGGCTTTGCACTGTATATCCCAAACCTGCTTTGGAGTTTTGGCCTACGTTACCAGTCTTTTCCAAATGAGACCTTGACATAGAGCTTTCTTGAGGATTGTATCCAGCATTCACGAGGAGTTTATATGCCTTCGGACCAAAGTGCTTTGAGAGTTCTTTGTCTAAGAGATCTCCATGTTCTGTGGCGCCACTTTGCTTTGGTCGGACAAAATCTTTGAGTGGCTGGGGAATGAGCTTTTTGGCATCAATCTTAGTCAAAGGGATGGTGAAACCTTCCATCTCTGGGCGAGATTCTTTCTCTTGTTGGGATCCTGACTCCTCCTGTGGTACATCCCTTTCCACCATTGTTGCTTTAGTTCTTCCCAAATAGAATTGAGCATCGGCGAAATGTGACTCTGTTTCTGTGAAAGGTTTGTGATCACCAACCACTTTTCTTATGGTGCCATTTTGATAGTATTTGAAGCATTGGTGCAATGTAGAAGGAATAACACCATTTTCATGAAGCCATGGTCGACCCAGAAGCATGTTGTAGGATGTTCTTGCATCAATCACATGAAGCAACGCTGTGGACTCCATGTCCTGCATCTGCAATCGCAGCCTTATAGTTCCAAGAGCTCTTTGCCCTTCATGGTTGAAACCTTGAATCATCAATCGACTGTTTGACAGCTCTTCTGCTTGGATTCCCAATTGCTTCAAAGTCCTTAGTGGCAAAATATTGACCGCCGAGCCTCCATCGATGAGAATTCGATTGACCTTCTGCTCCTGTGTATAACAACTCACGAACAATGGCCTGTTATGAGGTTCAGATCCAAGCTGCAAGTCTTCATTGGAGAATGTGATTGCCAATGCATCATCGTCTTCATCCATATTTAGCTCAGGTTCTTCATCTACTTGATTGGATGTATCATACAGAGCTCCAATACCTTCTATTATGTCATTCAAGTCGGTGGAGACCATATTTACAGCAGTATCATCTTCTTCAAGAGATATTTTCCCTTCTCGAGCTAACCGCATGACCCTGTCTTTGAAGATGAAGCAATCATGTATGGGGTGCCCAACCAGACGATGGTATTTGCAGTAACTTGGATCGTCTGTCCTCCCTGCTTCATTTGGTCGCTTCATTTCTGGCAACTCGATAAGCTTTTCTTTGAGCAGGTCATCAAAAATTCCTGAAACATCAGAGTCTAAGAAAGGGTATTGTTTTTGTTGCATTTCTTTCAAGGTAGATCTTCTTTGCCCCACGTCTCGGGAAGAGTTCTGATTGTCTCGTGAAGTGTTCTGGTTGCCTTCTTGTCCAGCTTCTCTCTTTAAGAATTTCACCGAAGTTGCCTTAATCGCCATGGATTCTCTCTTTGGTGTTTCATCGGATGGTTTGCTTCATTTCTTGAATTCTGGCTTGAATTTGCGAGGTTCTCGGATGGGTGGTTCTTCGATCCCGCTTGCCATCATGCTCAACTCCATATCATGAGCTCTTGTGGCTAGTTCCTCGAATGTTCTTGGCTGGATTCCTCGCAAGATGTATTGCAAGCCCCAATGCATCCCTTGAATACACATTTCGATGGCAGATGATTCAGACAATCGGTCCTTGCAGTTGAGACAAAGGTTTCTCCATCGGTTGATGTAGTCAATGACTGGCTCTTCTTTGAATTGACGCGAACTTGTGAGCTCCACCATGCTGACAGTTCTTCTAGTGCTATAGAAGCGGTTGAGGAACTCATGCTCCAGTTGTTCCCAACTATCAATTGAGTTTGATTCTAAGTCGGTGTACCAATCAAAGGCATTACCTTTCAATGAGCGAACAAACTGTTTGACCAAATGATCTCCATAAGTACCAGCGTTGTTGCATGTTTCAATGAAATGAGCCACATGTTGTCTTGGATTTCCTTTGCCATCAAACTGTTGAAATTTTGGTGGTTGATAGCCAAGAGGCATCCTCATACTGTCAATTCGCCGAGTATATGGCTTGGAGTAAGTTAACGATGACTTGGAGCTTCCATCGGAGTTATTCTTCATTGTTGCTTCGATGAACTCTTTGAGTTGGTCAATGGGAATGAGGCCACCAGATGAGAAGAGAATGTCTTTTCCTGAAGGCCTTTTTCCATCACTCTTTGATTTGTCTTTGGAGATTTCTTCATCGTTATTCTCTCCATCTTCTTCGCTTTCTTCGCCTTCCCTATCGTTGTTGGCGTGGCTTGAATCTCCTTTTTCTCCTTTAAGCTTTGCAATCTGGGCATCTTGCTCTTGGATGTGCTTGGTTAGAGATTCAACCATCTTTGTCAAGTTCAAGAGTTGTTCCTCCATGGTGGAAGTGTTTGTCATCATGACACTTGCATGGAGTTGATAATTTTCAGTGGGGAATGTGAAGCTTCTCTCAAAGTTGTCATCTTCTTCATGGATAGATGGAAGACGGGAGGTCGTCTTGGACACCTCTTGCATCAATTTTGCTTTGCTTCGCGTGATCACACCGATGCTTTCCGAAGAACCTTTAGATGAAGCTGGAGCAGTTGCATTTGGTTGAATGGACATTGTTCAAGATTTTTGGTGAAGAGTAGAGATGAGAGGTAGAGATGTCCCACCGGGCGTGCCAAAATTTGTAAACACAAATTTTTGTATTTCAATTTGATAAAATACAAAACGCGTTACAAAGATAATTTGATAGAATTTGAAGATAGAGTTTATGCGGGTTGCAATCTCTAGTTAATCCTCTGATTCTTCTCTTCCATTTGATTCTTGAACAAGCTCGAAGGTTATTGAAATACTTGATTTGATGACGCCAATCCAAAGGACTTAAGTCGTGATTTTGGATTGAACGTTGAACTTGATTTGATTTGAGAAGAACGTCCTTAGAATTTTGTAAGAACGCCTTGAAGCTTTTGAACTTGATTTCTTTGGATACTTGAAGATCACTTCAAAGATTCGCAGGAATGCTTGAACATTTGAAGAAATACTCGAAGATTTGAAGATACTTGAATACTTGAAGATTTTGAAGGATACTTGAAGATTTGAATGCTCAAATACTTGAAGATTCGAAGGATACTTGAAGATTTGAATACTCAAACGATTGAAGATTTGAAGGAGACTTGAACGTTAGATAGAATTCTTCAAGATACTTGAATACTTGGAAGAATACTTGAACTCTCCAATTCTTCGCCTCTTCTACTTGTGATACTAGAGAGAATTCTTATGCGCTTCAATCTTCCGTTCCTTCACGTTGTCATTTATGAGCTCCCAACACCTCTATTTATAGATTTTAGAGATGGGCTTCATGGGCTTTATGGGCTTTGGGCTTCCATGTATGGGCTTTAGGGCCTTAGGTGTCCATAAGCCCATTAATTCATTTATGTTAAATATTAATTATATATCTATTTAATTTAGGAATAAAATCCCATTTAATAAAATAGAAAATATAATTGAATATTTAATTCATGAATTTACAAGTGGCATGATTTAATTCGACGACAAATTTAATTGTCTACACTAGCAAGTCATTCATCCAAATCAAATTTTTAAAAGGCAGCATAATTTTGTGTTGAAATTTTTTTGACTTGAACAAAAGCAGATTAACAAGAACTTGGCAGTAATCAATATCCAGCAAAATGTAAAATCCTAAACAACTAGATTCTCAAAGAAACATACCCATAATTCAATTACTCTTCAAAGTTTACAACTGAACTGAAAAGGAGCAAAAAACTGCAATTCGAAGCTGAGACGTTGAAATCCAGATAGATCTTAAAACCCTAGCTTAGTCCGGCGCCAGTGCCTGCGCTTGGCATTGTACCTGCAATCAGAAAACGACGTCGTTATAAAACAGCAGCTATCAACAGTAGTAGAAATAGGAGTGTTGTCGATGATGATACCTGATGGTATTGTCGGTGCGCATCCGGATCCAGTAAGGAATCGGTCGGTTCTGCCTCTGTTTCTTCGCCAGCTTCTTCTTAATCATAAACGTCTTGTGAGACGGCTGTCAACAATTTTTGTGAGAAAATCAATCTTTTCAGAAACCAAAAATAATAAAAATATAAAATCTAAAACATAAACCAACGGCCACAGGCGCCGGAGAAAGAGATTAAGAGAGAACTGTTACCATTTTGACGAACGGAGCTCAGCTTCACTTTCAGAGAAGAAGAGCTGCTGTAGGAAGTTAAATGAAACCCTAGGTAAAAGATGAAGTCTGTTTCTAGCGTTTAATGATTGGGCTGTTTCAAATCGCGGCCCAGTTCTTTCTATGGCCCACTGGTATTAAAAGTACCCTAATATGTATCGTTTGCAACTCTACAATGTTTACATGGCTGGACTTTTTCTTTTAACAAGAATTGAGATTATTGTTATTTAAGTAAACAAATAACTAAAAGGATAAATATTGTTATTTTGTTAATCATTGTGTTATATAAAGAAGTAAGGATAAATAACTAAAAGGATAAATATTGTATAGGAACCAAAGGATGTACTTATGTACTATGTTACCTATGTATGATATATTGATATAAACATAAATATCGCATGTACTATCTTAATCCACAGAAAATTTGATATGTATAAAATGTGAGTGATAATTTTTTTTGGGAGGGGAGAGTATAAAATTAAAAGATTCCTGAAAAAGATTAATTAAATAACACTATGTAAAGATAAATCATTGAATTAGGGTAGAGGTGGGCAAATAGAAATAAGTTGGTCTGGCATTAGGAAAGTTGGTCTGGCAGTAGCAATGAGCACAAACGAAGCTTCTTTCCCCTCCGACCCCTCGAAAACCCGAGGCTCGTACATTCACCTCCCTTCCGCTCCTGGGAAAAACTATAAAATCCCCATCTACACCCAAAGAAACCTCCCCTAAAACCAAGCTCATTTTATCCTTTTTAACCGAATTAAATTAAATTACCAAATTATCATGACTCGCGCCTCCAAGAGAAAATCGGATAATCAAACCTCTGCGCCTGTCAAAACTGCCCGCGTCGACTCTGTTCGTTCCGGTATATTGTCGGCTGCACATTTTTATTTATTAATTTATTATGTGATGATTTCTAATCAATGATTTTTCCTTTCTTGCCTGTATTTGCATATAGTTTTCTGTGGCATTAGATTAAATTTTGTTCGTTATGCGCTATAGTCATTATGTGTTTGGATTCTTGACTGGGGCTATTGTTGTGTTCTTGTATAAGGGATGATGAGCAATGAATTGATTGGATAATTTATTTGATTTGTGAGAGTATGAAATTTCGAGATGAATTGATTGGTCCTTTTAGTAACTCCATAGGTATATTGATTTTGAGACCAGTCAACGGATTCAATTGACCGCAGGCGTTTATTTCCGTTTTGTTTTGAAATAGGTTAGGTGTAAATTCCTTTGGCGTTGGGAGTTTGATGGTTTGGAAATTTAAGTTAGTTAAGTGGATTATGTTGTTTGGTTTTGTGATGGGTCCATTTTTTAACTTTCAGTGGATATGAATCCTTTTTAAAGAACGAATCAGTTTTTGTCTCTTGTGTGCATGATGCATACCGTTTACTGTATAGACTTTTTAAGAATTGATAGTATTAATGAATCTATGTAGTTGCCATGCTCTAAAGAACTTTGAATTAGTGAAGTATATCGTGGGACCTTACGATATTGCATTGACTCATAGTAGTTTTGGTTTATCTCAGTAGTGAGACCTATCTTTATTGGAAGTAATTTATATAGGGCATATTCTAAGTATCTATGAGTTTTCTAGTTTTCTGATAGATTTCTTTTTTCTTTTCAGCATCCAGCAAAGCTGCAAAGAAAGTGGAGGAACGTATTGATGAACTTTACACAAAATATGCTAATCAGTCGTCATGTGTGATTGAGTGAGCATTCTTGTTCTTGCATAAGATGGTTGTTGCCTTTTGTTTCTGCAGACCAATGTTGTAAAAGTCTTAAGGCGTATTTGAGGCAGTTTGTCTCGGATTAAAGAAAAAATGTTCATAAAAATTATAAAATAATTATTCAACATAGATAACAAACCAAACATTAAATTTAATTGTTTAGAAGTCTCAAAAACATCAAATTAAAGACAAAGTGTTCATAATATTGTTTTGTTACTCAATAATAAGATCAAATCATAATCAAAAGAATCTGTGTCCGGGTTCTGGGATGTTGAGATTGAAAATTATTACTGAATAACTTTTTAGTGAATTATTTTATGTAAATTGTTAATGATTGTCATATTTTAGTTTTCCTTGTTTTTCCTTCCGACCAAGCTTGAAAGTAATCTGTGTCCTGTTTCTGGGATGTTGAGATTTCGGCGTTGGGGCATCGGTAGAGGGATCCTTGAACCTTCTATACGAATTTCAACTTCCACAAATAGTGGTGAGAAATTATGAGACTTGTGTCACCTCTGTAATTGAAATTGATTTTTGTATTAGTACTCTTCAAATAGTAGCATCATCAGCAAAAGAGAGAAACCGTAGCTGGAAAGATTGAGGGCCCTTACTATTTGTAGTTACAGTCATGATTGTTATCCTTGACTAATGAAGCTTTTACACTGCTAATCTCTTTATTTAGTGTTTAACATATTACTTTCAAATAAAGCTGGATGCTACATACCTCTTTGAATTACTGATGCCACTCAAAAAATAATAAAACCTTATAACAATTTGTTGCACAGTCCAGAAGGGGTTGAAGCATTATGCTCTGATTTAAAGGTGGACTGTACTGATGTTAGGATATTGGTGCTAGCTTGGTAAGTTATTTGTTGAAGAAATATTCTCACTAGATTAATTTATTTTCTCAAGCATGTAACATGTTTTATTCACTGAACCTGGATATATTTCACTTGTTATAAGGAAAATGAATGCTCAGAAGCAGGGATATTTTACCCAGGTGAGCTCTATTGCTTTTGAGTTTTATCAGTTCTTTCTTTTTTAACATTCACAAAACTATTTTGTTTGAGGTTTATTTCTTTTTCCCTTTCCATGGTTTATCCATTGTGATTAATTTATAGTTTCTTCATCAAATAGCCAGTCTGGGGGCTAGTCGACGTGTGGTTTATCCCCATTTCCCTATCCTTTGGCCATTAGTTTGGCCTTCTTTGTTGATTTGACTTCCTGGCTTGAGTTGGATCCCAATATACATGGTTCACTAATTGGTGTTTTCTCAGTCATATTCCCTATATCAAGCCTGTGAATTTTTCGGGAAAAAATATGGTGATTATGTGGCAAAAAATTGTGCTACTGAACATCTTTCTCTTTTTATATAGGCCCGATGTTTAAGCTTGAGAGTTACAATGACAAATTTTAGCGTTGTACATTTTGCTGAGAAGAAGTATGTAACAAATATATCTTACCATGAGACATCAGAACATTAATCACAATTTGATTGCTTCATGGTGCTTCAATTTTCAATTCTACACACCAGCTAACTTTGCTCGTAATCTTTGGATATTTAAAGGTTTTATCTTTGATTTTAGATATCCAGATTTAATGTTGTATGCTCATTTTGTGACACAATAGTGCCGTTTATCTGTTGACATTTTTGCATACATCGCATTGTTTCCTTCAATAAAATTTCCATGCTCTCCTTGATTCATCAGGATGAGTGGCGAAGAGGGTTGAAAACTCTTAAGGCTGATACAATAACTAAATTGAAGAAGTCATTGCCAGAACTTGAGAAAGAGGTAGCTCCTGTTGCAAATATTCCCTTATTGATGTTTTGGCCATTTTGAGAACATAGCACTAACTGATTCAAGTTTGTTGATGAGAAGGCCTTGAAGTCAGAGAATTTTGATGATTTCTATAGATATGCCTTCCGTTACTGCTTAACGGGTAAGCAATGATGTACAGCTGCATTCTCTGTGTGGATATATGTGTATTCTCTTTCTAATGCTTCTCTGGCCTGTCTACTTTCAGAGGATAACAAGAAGTGTCTAGACATTGAGACCGCCTGTGTATTATTACAACTCGTTTTAGGGGTCCAATATCAGGACCAGGTAGATTCATTCATTAAATTTCTTAAGGTGAGTAATGATTACTATACGAAAAGCCCCCATAAGCCTTTGTAACATAATTCTCTTAGTCTGAAATGCTCACTTTTGATGATGACCTTTTAAAGTTTCTCTGACTTTTATGAATTCCATATTTAATGAATCTGTACATTTTTAATGATATGGTAAGCTTTGTTTCAACTTCAGAGTCAAAGCGACTACAAGGTAATAAACATGGATCAATGGACAAATTTCTTTCGATTTTGCCAAGAGGTACTTCTTAGTTCATATTTTAAATCTGTTGCTTGGAGGGTTGAAATATTCATTTTGCCTGGAGATAACACGAATTGGTTAAATATCAGTGTTTCTTTGCCAAGGCATCCTATGATATGATCTTGCTTTGCCGTTTCTAAACATTGTTTTTCTCTTCTTTTTTCTTTTTGTGCATCATCTAATAATGTTAGGTAAATATCATATTTACTTGGGCAGATAAGCTTTCCAGACCTTAACAATTACGACACGGATGAAGCTTGGCCATTAATTCTGGATAATTTTGTTGATTGGACGAAACGACAAGAAAATGTGGTTAGTGCATGAGTTTGGGTCAAGGTAATCCAAAAGGTTTGCGTTGATGCTAGGATAAAAATGAATATAGTGAGGAGGAATATCTTACATGTCGTAGATTGCAGGTTTTCCAGATTCCTAAATGCGGAACGAACAACTATGGAAGAGTATACTTGACATGCCGGCTGTATAATTTTTCTTGGACACATCTATAATACGCCATTCTTTCCCAAACTTTACTTGTGTATCTTTTGTGCTTGGCTTCCTGGTTTTGTATTTTCTTTTTTTAAATCAATGGCCATTTTTAGTGAAAGATAGGGGGATCATATTTTACTTATAATGATGAGTTTAGAATGGCCATTTGGCTTTTACCAGTACTGTTTTCTGCATTTTTATGAATGAATGAATGATGTAATTCCAGACTTTGCATGTATGAAGCAAATTAAGAGCATATTTGAACCTTAGGGTTCCAAGAAAAAGGACAGAAAATAACGAAGCCGGCAAAACGAAGAGAAATCAATACTCTAATAAAGCCAAGAAACATCGATCTGAACTATGACAGAATCTTCGATGAATGTTAGGTTCCTCGTTAACATATTTAGGCTTCGCCTGCTCCACGATCCTTCAACAGCCACCAAACAATGGCTGTCGAGAAAATGTTGTCACTTCTCATCATCTCTTTCGCTGCTCAACACATCACAGCCTCGTCGCAAATGGCAGCGCCGCGTGCCGGCGTAAAAGGGGCGTACTGGCTTTCATCTTCAACACTTGCACCATCAGCCATACCTACTTCCTACTTCACCCACTTATTCTACGCCTTCGTTCAAGTCGACGCCACCAGTTTCCAGCTCCTGATCACGCCGCTCGACGAGGAGCTCATGCCGGCCTTCACCTCCGCCGTCCTCCCCGCCAAGGCCCTCCTCTCCATCGGCGGAGCAGCGACGGATCCTCGAATCTTGTCCAACATGTCGAGCGACTCCGACAACCGGGCCGCATTCATCCAGTCGTCCATCCGCACAGCAAGAGCTTACGGCTTCGACGGGCTCGACCTCGACTGGGAGTTCCCCGCCGATCCACAGGAGATGGCCAACCTCGCCTCTCTCTATGAGGAGTGGCGCGCCGCCCTCAACCAGGAATCACTAGCCTCATCCAAACCGCCGCTGCTCCTCTCCGCCGCCGTATACTTCGCCTCCAACTTCTTCATCCCCGGGAACGTCCAGCGGAGCTATCCCGGCGAGGCGATCAGACAGCACGTGGACTTCGTGAGCCCGATGTGCTACGACTACGACGGCGCGTGGCAGCCGAACCTCACCGGAGCTCACGCCTTGCTCTACTGACAGCAAGCAGCAACGTCAGCACGAGCTACGGGATATCCGACGTGGAAGGGAGACGGCGTTCCGGTCGGGAAGATAGTGATGGGGATGCCGGCGTATGGGAGGGCGTGGCAGCTCAAGGATCCGAACCTGCACGGGATCGGAGCTCCCCGCTGCCGGAATCTGGCAGCAGGCGACTCTAGGAGTGATGAATTATTCAGCTATAGTGGAATTCAACCGGGAGAGTAACGCCACGGTGGTTTTCGACAACACCACCGTGTCGGCGTACTCGTACGCCGGAACGGATTGGATAGGATACGACGACGTTACTACGGTTGAATACAAGATCAAATTTGCTAAGGAGCAGGGGCTTGGGGGTTACTTTTTCTGGGCCCTTGGCTTTGACAGCGACTGGGATCTTGCCAGAGCAGGTATATATATATATATATATATATATTTCAACTAATTTTTCAAGCATTTCATACGTTTTTAAGAGGTCGAACATTATTTTATACGAATATCTGACGAGTTGAGGTCGAGCTCAAGTTCAAATTCGACATTTGCGAGTATCATACGAACCAAGCTTGAGCTCGATAAATGAATGACGGGTTGAGCTCGATCTACAAGACAGAAGCTCGTTTAAAGCCCTAATCTTGAGCTCTTCTTTATAGCAGTCTCCTGGAATAAATCTGTATCAAAGTAATTTGCATGTGATTACATGTTTGATAAAATTTTTAGGAAATTTAGTTGATTTGTAAATAGAAGAATTGAACTACGTACCTTAATTAATACATTATACATGACTGATGTTGTGAATTTTTGGCATGCCATGCAGCTTCCGCAGCATGGGATAGTAACTGATGATTCGGCATCGGAGAGCATCCAACAATGATGATAGCTTATCATGAATAGCGCTTGATATATATATGTTTGTTTATTTGTTTACTGCTTTTCATTATTTGCTCTTGTTCGCCTCAAACTTCATCTCTTTGTTTATAGAGCATTCTATTTGAAGAAACCTCTTCTTACTTGTCTGTTCATTTTAATTAGGTTACGTTTACTTTGATGGATAAATTTATCATTGAAAAAAAAAGGATAACAAAAATTTAATTATGCCTTTAAATGTCTTCTTTTTTTTCCTACATTTGACACAAAATAGAAGTTTACCATTTTTCTTTCCTTATTGAAAAATGGTGAACTTTTCTTTTAAATTGTGTCAAATGTTAGAAAAGAAATGAGACATTTAAAGGTATAATTTTTGTCATCATTCCTTTTCTAATAATAAACTTATTCATCAAAGTGAACGCATTATTAGCAGTATTATATACTTTCATATTTGGACCTTACCTTACACAGCTGAGCAAATTTTTTATTATCAATATTATGCATACCTTACAGCTGAGCAATTAAATTAATTAATATATAACATAATTTGAAGCTCATGAATTGTTGAGAAAATTAAAATCAAAGAGCTGAATGTATAGGTCTGCTAGGAAATAGAAGGCCTATAAAACTTAAATGACAAAAATTCGTTTTTTAGGAGATAGACGAAGATTTAGTCACATGAATTTTATTTGTTTTATCTCCAGTCAACTTTGAAATTGTCATATATCCAATACACATCAAATCTCGTCGCCATGTCTCTACGAGACAACACCGAACACCCCCATGCTGGCTCGACTTTTCCGGACATCCGCCCTCGCTTGTGCTGCTGTCGCCGCCGGACTGCTCTTTTACTCCGCCTTGCTGCCGTCTTGACTCGCCATCGATCAAACACAAACCAGCTGCCATTATCATTATAATTTTTGCATCTACAACATTCACTCTTATCTATGCCGTGGAGTACATTGTCAAAATCAAGACATTTCTCGATATTACTTATGTTACTTAATTATGTGCTTCTTCTTCATTTTTTGTTACTTTCTGACATTCAATTTATGATTATTTTGATCTTTGCTCCCAGATGATAAAGCACTCATGTATACAATGCTCATAGATTCTCATGATTGGATATCTCATCAGTGAATAGTATTTGAAGCATCGAATATGCTGTAACTGCAAAGAAAAGGAAATTGTATTATATATTTGACCTTATATAAAAATAAGGGACTACATCAACAAATACAAAATGGAAATCAATATGTGGTAAGTGGTAACTAATCTAAATTCATGGAGGAAAAAAAACGTATGAATTTGGAGGAATGAAAGAAAGGCTTCAAGTCAAGGCAGCCAAGGCGCAATGATGAAAGTGAGGAGAGAAGAAGCAAAGCAAAGCGCAGGCACCCAAAACAACTCCGCCGGCAGAAGAGCCATATGAGCGCATTGACAGACAAAATTAAGAGCAGCTTCAATTCTCTATGATATGTGCGAATCTAGGGCACAAATTTCTCACCGGAGAAGAGCGCACACCGCCGCCAGAAATATCAGTTTAAACATAATCTCCCATGGCGTTGTTTCTTCATCCTTTCTCGAGCCTGAAACGGCTCTACACACGACTTCTGCAAACGTCGACGTTTTGATACGCTCTGGAACATTAATTTCCATTCTCTACAAAAATTTAATTAAAAAGGTTAAGCTTCTTTCCTTGTACATTAACAGCGTTAAGTAGCAATAAGAAATTAAATATTTCCGACACATAAACCGATTCGAATACTAATTGTAGATAAAAGAATTACAATATACAAATTTAACAGAAAAAATAGCTAGCTAGGAGTATAAAATTTAGAAAGAAGAAAAGAATTAGAAGTAGAAGACAAAAATGTAGGGTATTTATTTAATTATGGGTTGGGGAAACACGAAAATATATATATACACACAAGTCAGATCAGAAACTTCGTGGAAATTGCTTTGAAAACGACTAGCTAATTGTTTAAAAACAAAAGAGACGACTAGGTAATTATTTAATGAAGAAGATAGATAGATATATAGATAAGAAGCAATCGAAGAACATTTGGCAGAAATGAGAAAATGCTAAAAAAGTGGTTTCTGCAGGTATCTTACGTGGAGGAGCTAATCTTCGTGGTCGGAATCGTAACCGCCGTCGCGCTCGTACGGTCGCGCTACGAGTACATAGACGGCAACCCCGTACCGGTCCTCATCTTCATCAACAACCCCTCTCTCTTTCACTCGTTTCTCATAGCTCTCAACTTTGGCTTCACCGCCGCCGTCCTCACCATGTCTCTGCGCGACAACAGCCCCATGCTTGCGCAATTCTGCCGGAGATCAGCCGTCGCCTGTCTTTTCGCTGCCGCCGGAATTTTGTCATACTCAGCCTTGCTGCCTTCTTAATCCTCGACGAATCTCGGAGCTTTGTTCATTTCTTCCAATGCCGTTTGTGTGTGTTTACAGATTTGGGGTGATTTTATATATTACCACGTCTTGTAATAATTAATTGTCAAGCACGATTGTTTTGCTTCTTTATTTACATACACATGTTTAAATGAATTAATTAGATAAGAAATTATCAGAAAATGAAGTAAAATAAATATTCGATGGTAGGCATATCTAACGAAAATGAATGAAGTACTTAATAGTACTAATTAAATCTTTCATAATGCTAATCGACATCATAAAAAAGTTTAAGTTTAATTTCTAAACGTAATTTTGAATATTATGTTCATATGTTTACAACTGATAACTGTTGGTGAGAAATAAAAATGCATATACTAATGTTTGTGAGAAATAAATGTCTCACTAGTAATCCTAATCATATACTATTTACTCCGGAATGAGATTCAATGCACCACACTTTATGTCCCACTTTGTGTCTCACTTTCAATTTTGTTTATTTTCTTATATATTTTTTCTTCAATTTCAACTTAGTTAATTTTGTGATTATTAACTAGGGTTTATTCCATCAATCTAGGGTATATATTTATTTTTTATCATTTAATTTCACTTTTATTAGCTAATAATAGGTTGATAAATTCAAAGTCATGGTATATACTTTTTAAAAATTTTAATTTTTTAAAATAAAAATTAAATATAATTCATAGTATTATAATAAATTTTATTTTTATAAAAAATATTTTTAAAATAATAGATATAAGTATGGAACACAGTGGCACACATAAAATTGTGAGACACTGGATCTCATCTCATATTGCTCCGTACGTTTTCCTTATTCTTGCATCAAACTAGTCTGTCGATACTTTGGGGCTGTAAAACAATATATATAAGTATATATTTCAATTTGAAATCAATTTTAAAATTGAATGACAATTTTGTGATTATAATAAAATTGAAAGTTTATTTCTAAATTGTATTTGAGGTTCGAACTCAGGACCATGAATTCATCCAATAGGATGATGAATCAACAGTAGATCTTGATGATCTAAAGGCTTAAAATGGTTCTTATTTTATATCTTAAGGAGTGTACTTATTTTAGCCCTCCTATATATATATATATATATATATATATATATATATATATATATAAAATAACAACACCGGATTGCTTTAAATAGAAACTTAAGTTTTCCATTAATTATAAACATAAATACATAATATTATACAACATGTACCGGCCTGCACTAGCATTGTATGTATATAACTTGGGATACACTGGATCATGACTCTAGATACAAGCATATATACATTGTATCCTATACATAGTTACAGAGAAGTACCCTGTGGATATAACCCTTGAAGAATGGTTCAATGGTGGGGAGTGGCAAATTCGATCATCATCTATGGAATGGAGCCAAATCCCAAATTTATCTCCTGAAGAAATTACGATAAAAAACAGTTTACAAACTGAATGGGTTTATATGCTATATATAACTCACTTTGATAGGTCTCATGAGTCAAAACCCTCTCTGAATCATTATTAATATTATCCCTCTTGTTGAGCCTCTACAAGATTGCTATTGAATCATTCATAAATTTCTCGTTGAAGACAATTTGTAAACTGAACTAATAGAATATATACTGAATTAATTAACCTTTGTATCTTGTGATTTACTGAAGAGAGAAATTTATTTGATATCTTTCTTGAATTATATATATATTAAAATAAAGTTTATGATGAAGAAGTACTATATACACTACAAGAAAAATGCACATAGATAACGGAGTTTACCCAAAAAATCGTCACATATAGTGGTGTTGTTTATGATGCGTTCATACATAACGGTAAAAAATGAGTGATACGGAATATACGTAAAAAGAATAGATATAATTAAGTTTTTTTAGGCTCACATGAACGTGCCCATTTTAAGTGAATTGAATCCTCAATTTATTGATCGGGGAGCATGCAACATCAAATAATAAGTCTACAAAACTTGGTCTACTAATTATTTTTTTTATCATACAAAACTAATCTATGAACACAAGAAGATAGTACTAATTAAGTTATACTAGTTCATACTTGATATTAATATCACATATAAAAATCTTGAAGACCGTGCAAAATTAATATTCGAAACAACGAGCAAAGTCTTATCAGTTTGAAAATGTTGATATCCCAAAATAATTCAAGTTGTGAAAAAACATAGATGGCGAATTATAGTACCTGTAGGTGGAAATGAGGAAGTCCCATATATAAAATGATAAAGAAGTTAAGCGGGAGGGCAGAGTCGGACGATGAGGGGCAGTAGAAATAGTAAGACGATGCAGAGGGCCGGTACCCATAGAAACTCCACCGGCATGAAGAAACACGCCACTGCGAAGAAGGCAACGGCGACCAGAGCGATTCCCAGCGGCTCAACAATTTGGGCGAATCTAGGGAGCACGTTTCTGAGCGTCATTCCGTAGATGATAGCGATGAAGCCGAGGCACACCAGAGTTAGAGCCAAGCCGATCTCCAATCGAACCAGCCTGTCGATTCCGGCGACCACGATCGCCAGTATCGCGATAGCCGAGCCCAGTAAAAACTTCCCCAGCTCCATATCCTGTATGAACCTGTTCACCGGATGCATCTCGCCGCCGGCGACAGGAGGACTCGGCTGCGCCTTTTCTAAATCCGATGGATCACAGGAGACCATCCGCGCGCGCGTGTTTGATCGGATCGAAATTAAAGAAGAATTAGTATCGATGAAGTAGCTAGTTATTATGGAATAAACGAAAATCTTTTCTCTTCCGAAGCCCTACACGTTGGCTATGAGTCAGCATTCAGGTCGAGTGCTTTCCAAATATGATTTTATCTACTTTGAAAATGCAATTGCTTTTAATTTTCTAATTTAATTATGAGTAGCTAAATCTTTAATTCGACGAGAATAATGAAGTACTGATTAAATATCCGTGAGACCTAATTGAGCATATAATTGATTCATGTTGATTTCGATTTATTCCTTATGTTTCGATTTATTTTTTTTATATATATAGGGGAGCGCTCCAATGAGATCCCCTATTTTTAGTGAGACCTAAGACACGATCTCGTGCGTTTGTTTCATCAATTCTATGGCTAATATTGTATCTAGAGGGATAATTTTTTGTCTCAGGGTTCGAATTCTGGAAGGAGCGAAATATTTTAAATTTCGTTATTCATCAGTATATACTGCATTGTTCATCGGTATATACTGCATTGTTCATCGGTATATACTGACTTGTTCATCAGTATATATGTCTTATTCATTACTTTTTTTAAAAAAAATCGTTATTTATTACTCTCTCCGTCCACTAATTCAAGGCATAGGATAGGAAACACGGGTTTTAAGAAAAAATGTATTTTTATTAATTGTGTCCTTTTGTGATTAAAACATGAATAAATACTTACTAAAAATAGATAGGCCTTGAATTGGCGGACAGGCCAAAAAGACAAGTAGGTCTTGAATTAGTGAACGGATGGAGTATTATATACCGACTTGTTGATCAGTATATATGTCTTATTCATTGAAAAATAAGGGTCTCCTATTTTTCGTGTAACACTAAGGACAATGAATAAGACATATAATACTAATGAACAAGACGTATATCTAACGAACAAGATGTATATATTGATGAAAAATAAAATTTAAAAAATTGGTAATGAACAAGACATATATACTGATGAACAAGGTATAATATACTGATGAACAATGCAATATATACTGATGAATAACAAAATTTAAAATATTCTGTTCCCTCCAGGATTCGAACCCTGCGAAAAAAATTCTCCCTCCAGATACAATATCAGCCATAGGATTGATTAAATAAACGCACCAAATCGTGCCCTAGATCTCACTAAAATTAGGGGGTCTCATTGGAGCGGCCCCATATATATATATATATATATATATAGGGGCGCGCTCCAGTGAGACCGCCTATTTTTCGTGTAACATGAGTACAATGAATAAGACATATAATACTAATGAACAAAACGTATATCTAATGAACAAGATGTATATACTGATGAAAAATAAAATTTAAAAAATTCGTAATGAATAAGACATATATACTGATGAACAAGGCGGTATATACTGATGAACAATGCAGTATATACTGATGAATAACAAAATTTAAAATATTCTGCTCCCTCCAGGATTCGAACCCTGTGAAAAAAAATCACCCTCCAGATACAATATCAGCCATAGGATTGATAAAATAAACGCATCAGATCGTGCCCTAGATCTCACTAAAATTAGGGGGTCTCATTGGAGCGGCCCCCTATATATATATATATATATATATATATATATATATATATATATATATATATATATATATATATATATATAGGGGAGTCCAATGAGACCCTCTATTTTTAGTGAGATCTTAGACATGATCTTGTGCGTTTATTTTATCAATCCTATGACTGATATTGTATCTAGAGGGCGAATTTTTTTCTCAGGGTTCGAATCCTAGTGGGAGCGAAATATTTTAAATTACGTTATTCATCAATATATACTGCCTTGTTCATCAGTATATATGTCTTATTCATTATCAATTTTTTAAATTTCATTATTCATTAGTATATATTGCCTTGTCCATCAGTATATATGTCTTATTCATTGATAACTAAGAGTCTCAATGTCTCACGAAAAATAAGGGTCTCATAGGAGCGTACCCCTATATATAGGGGTGAGCATCGGTTCAAAATCGAACCAAACCGATCCAAAATGATAAAATCGAAACTGAACCGACTCACCCTGACTTCGGACCGAACTGAACCGACCTCATGCTAAAAACCGACCAAAATCGAACCGGCAGAAACCGATCGGTTTCGGTCGGTAACCGAACCAAAATTTGACCCCAAACACAAAATTTGTGCACATTTATCAGCAACAAGAAATCTGACCCTACGAGCATTATCTGGCACTAAACATCAAGGAACTACAAGAAAGTAACAAAAATCTGACCCTAAATCAACAATTGCAAACATCAAAAGAATTAAGCAAACAACAAAATCGACAAACAACAAAATTCAGGCTTCAGCTATTCGATTTATCTGCTCGTGGCTCGTGCTAGAGGAGACGTGGGGGCGGGTTTGCTCGTGGCTCGTGCTGGAGGAGAAACGGCGGAACTACGGAGGAAAAGCCGGGCGGCGCCTTCAGGTGGCGCTGGTCTGCTCGTGCTTTGTAGTCAGATGCGATGGAGCGAATTAGCGGAGGAAATGCCGAGGTGGGGGCGGTCAAAGAGACATCGGCGTGGCGGGAAGCTGACAGCGGGGGAGGAAATCACCCAATTCACTAGGGTTTTTGAAATTTAGAATTTGAGAGGCGCGGCGGGTGTGAAGCAAATCACCCAATTCACTAGGGGTTTCGGAATTTACCACTTGTAAAATATAAAATATATAATAAATAATAGTATATTTATTAAAATATATTAATGTATCGGTTTGGTTCGGTTTAGAATTGAACCATGGTCGAAAAATTGAACCGATACCTGGTCGGTTTTTTACTTTTCAAACCGAATCGAAAACCAACCCAAAAATTCCAAAATCGAATCGAACAAAAAATGATCAGTTCGGTCAATTTTTCGGTCCGATTCGATTTATGCTCAGCCCTACCTATATATATAGGGAATAGCTCAATGGAGAACACTAAATATTCAAATAACAGAGAACAAATCTCAGTCGTTGATCTTATCTCAATATTTATTCACGTCATGTTCAACGGATTTTTATGTTGAACATATAGGGGGTCGAATCTCATAACCCCCAAAAATTAAGCATTTATTCACGCCATGTTCAACGAAATAATTGTTACGAACATTTAATGTTCAAAGGGAATTACTGACATGTTCAATATTTTCTGTTATTTGAATATTTGTTGTTCTCCATAGAACCTAACCATATATATATATGGTGGGCTTCTATTAAGCCATTCTTCTTAGAGTTAGAAATTAGAATAAATCTATTCATTTGATTAACTTGTAATAGACAGTTTAACTCAAATCGGATTTATGATTTAATACTCCATCCATCCCAATAATGTTGTCCCCTTTCTTTTGGGCACGGAGATTAAGGAGTGTGAAATTAGTGTTGTAAAGTAGAACGTCCCACATGTTTAAGAAAAAGTAAGTATAGCAACGCCATGCCACCGGCGACACCATGTTTTACTTCGGCGACGGCAACATCATTCTCAACCTGATGAGGAGTAATATGTGCAGAGCAGAAAAATCATCTCAGCCAGAGGAACGGGCTTGACAGAGGAGCGAGCTTCATCAGAGAAACGGGCTCTCGCAGAGAAGTCAGAAGGCTGGGCCTTACCAGAGGAACGGCCTACATCAGAGAAGTCACTCTCGCCAGAGTAACGATCTTCGCCAGAGGAACCACCAGAAGAGCGGGAAAATCTCCCGCTTAAGGGTAATTTTACTATTATGCCCCCGACCACGCAAGGCGCATGCTCCGGCAATGAAATTACCATTTTACCCTTTACATGTAATCTATAAATAGCTACCAACATATGCCTTGTAAACTTACGTTATCTTTACTCTCAATACTACAGCAGCTTTTTCTCGTGCACTCAGCAATTCCATAATCTTCTCTCATTTTTCCGATCAAACTCTAGGTAATTCACCGATAATTCACCAAACAAACGTTCGTCGTTCATTTATGCTTTACCACAACCTTAATAAGATTTCTACTTTTACAAATTAAAGAAACACACCATCATTCTTCACAGCCTTAAATAAGCACACAAATTAAAGAAACACACCATCATTCTCAGATTCAACGCAGTAGAGCGACGTCGCCACCGCTTGCCGCCACACAGATCTCAGATTCAGAGTGGCGCGACCCTCTATAAACCCCAACCCCCAAATTGCTAAACCTCGTTTCTTCTTTAAACCCTCATTTCTACAGGTGGCGGCGGTGGTAGCTCCGACCGTTCGGCCGAAGAAGATGAAGGAAGATAGGCGAAATCGAAGGGGTGGCGTTTGGATTTGGGGATTTAGGACTCGAAGGCGGGGAGAGAGGTGGAGACGGCAGCCCGCCGCTGCTGCTTCGCTGAAGGGAAGCCGATGGTGGCTGTGTGCCTCGGTGACTGTGAGTGTGTCTGTGTTTTGTGATAACAGATGGAGAGATGAGAATGGAAGGCAGACGGGAGAGAAAGAGGAGGCGGTGGCGAAGAGGCGAACAACGAATTTATAGAGGGGAAATGGGGGAGGCGGCGCCAGCGGAACAGAGGGGAAAGAAGGAAAACGGCGTCGGCGGAGTTTAGGGTTTCTAGGAGAAGGGGGGAAATGGGTCAAGCAGGTATAATAAAGGGGGATTTGTGTAATTGAGTTAGTTAAAATTATGTTTAATTAGAAATTAATTAGTCCTTAAAATTTACCAAAAAAGAAAATAGGACAAGACTATTGGGACAAACCAAAAAGGAAAGTGTGACAAGATTATTGGGACGGAGGGAGTAATTAATATTATCAGCCATAAATTGTATTTTTCATTTGTATGGAAAGAGAGAAAAATCCGCGATCTGATTATTCTTCATTCTCTGGCATAAATAAATCGGGTGGATTTTGTTGGAATATCAAACAATAAACTTGATTTTTAAATGAAGATATTTGTGTAGAAATGTCTAGAATATAAGAGAAGGATTAAAGAAAATAAAGAAATAGGAAATGAGCATGTGTGGAATTGTCTAGATTAGGAATTATCTAGAATAAGCTAAGCTTTTACCAACTTAAGTCGGTTAAGTGGATTAACCGACCTTTTCCACTATATATACATATGTAATACTTGTTTAGTGAGAGATAAGTAGTGAAGAAAATAAGAAACTTTGGAATTCAAAGTCAATTCTTCATTCCCTACATATACACACACGTCCACACACTTGCACAATATTTCTCCATATTTTCTCCCATCAATTTAATAAAATTCTCCATTTATATATTCTTAAATTCCAACAAAGTGGTATCCGAGCCATAAAATCCTACCTGTGGAATGGCCAACCTACAATCGTTTCAAGTCCCCATGCTCAACAAGAGCAACTTCGACAATTGGAGCATCAAGATGAAGGCGCTATTGGGAGCCCACGACGTTTGGGAGATCGTGGAGAACGGCTACGAGGAGCCGCAGGACGAGGCCGCACTATCCCAACAACAAAAGGATAGATTGCGAGACGCGAGAAAGAGAGACAAGAAGGCTCTCTGTCTCATTTATCAAGCGCTGGGGGACGATGATTTCGAGAAGATCTCAAATGCGAGTACCGCCAAAGAAGCGTGGGAGAAGCTCCAGAACGCGTGCAAAGGAGCGGAGCAAGTAAAAAAGGTACGACTTCAAACTTTAAGAGGAGAGTTTGAGTCTTTGCATATGAAAGAGTCCGAGTCAATTTCGGATTATTTTTCAAGAGTCTTGGCGGTGTCTAATCAAATGAAAAGAAATGGTGAAAAATTGGAGGATGTAAGAATTATGGAGAAAATATTGCGCTCACTAACCCCAAAGTTTGAGCACATTGTGGTGACGATTGAAGAAACTAAAAATTTGGAGGAGATGACGATCGATCTCTTGTTGGGGTCGCTGCAAGCATATGAGGAGAAGCAAAAGAAGAAGCAAGAGATTTCAGAGCAACTTTTAAAGTTGCAAGTAAGCTCGAAAGAGAAAGAAGAAGGTCTGAGCAATGGCCATGGACAATCCGGAAGAGGACGTGGCCAAGGACAAGATCGAGGCAGAGGCCGAGCACGTGGACGTGGTCGAGGACGAGGAGGCTTCGTCAACAATGGTGAAAGAAATGAGTTTACAAGTGGTCGGGGGAGGAGCAACCCGCAGTCGAGGTACGATAAATCTTCGATAAAGTGTTATAATTGCCATAAATTTGGGCACTATACTTCCGAGTGCAGAAGTGAAAAATTAAAGATTGAAGAGAAGGCCAATTATGCTAAAAATACAAGTCAAGAAATTGGTAGTGTGCTTCTGGCATATAAAGGAGAAGCTGGAAGACAAGATGACACGTGGTACCTCGACACTGGTGCTAGCAATCATATGTGCGGGAAGAGAAACATGTTTGTGGAGCTCGATGAGTCGGTAAGTGGCAACGTCTCCTTTGGTGATGAATCTAAAATTCCAGTTAAAGGAAAAGGGAAAATTTTAATTCGCTTGAAGAATGGAAATCATGAATTTATTTCCAACGTTTATTACGTGCCCAATATGAATAATAATATCTTGAGTTTGGGACAACTCTTGGAGAAAGGTTATGATATTCACATGAGAGATTATAACCTTTCAATAAGAGATGGCAAAAATAATCTTATTGCCAAGGTGCCAATGTCGAAAAATAGAATGTTTCTATTAAATATTAGAAATGATGTGGCCAAATGCTTGAAAGCTTGCTATAAAGATCCGTCTTGGTTATGGCACCTACGGTTTGGGCACTTAAATTTTGGCGGCTTGGAGTTGCTATCAAAGAAAGAGATGGTGAGAGGCCTACCATCCATCAAGCATCCCGATCAACTCTGCGAAGGTTGTCTACTCGGGAAGCAGTTCAGAAAGCCGTTTCCAAAGGAGTCAAGCTCAAGAGCTCAAAATCCACTGGAGTTGATTCATGCTGACGTGTGTGGGCCAATAAATCCAAGCTCCCTCGGTAAAAATAATTATTTTCTGCTCTTCATTGATGATTTTTCTAGAAAAACGTGGGTATATTTCTTGAAGCAGAAGTCAGAAGTATTTGATGCATTCAAGAAATTCAAAACTGCCGTGGAGAAGGAGAGCGGACGACAAATCAAGGCCATGAGGTCCGATCGAGGCGGAGAATTCACGTCAAGGGAGTTTCTAGAATTTTGCGAAGCAAATGGAATTCGACGGCCCCTGACAGTTCCGAGATCCCCCCAACAGAACGGAGTGGCAGAAAGAAAAAACAGAACAATCATGGAGATGGCGAGGAGCATGCTAAAGACGAAGAATCTGCCTAAAGAGTTTTGGGCCGAAGCAGTGGCGTGCGCGGTGTACCTATCCAACCGATCACCGACAAGGAGCGTGTGGGGAATGACTCCACAAGAAGCTTGGAGCGGGAGAAAGCCAGGAATTTCCCACCTAAAGGTATTTGGGAGCAAAGCCTACGTGCATGTACCAGATGAGAGAAGGAAGAAGCTCGATGACAAAAGTGAAGCATTCATATTTATCGGGTATGACTCTAACTCTAAAGGCTATAAGTTATATAATCCAAATACCAAGAAAACAGTGATAAGTCGAGACGTGGAGTTCGACGAAGAAGGAGTCTGGGATTTCAGCTCCAGCGGTGACTTCACCTACATCCCACAGTTAGAAGAACAAAGAGCAGAAGAGCAAGTTGGAGAAGTCCAACAAGAGCCAGTGACTCCACCAGCTTCACCAGTGTCAGTCACTGAAGACTCGCCACCATCTTTCTTAAATGAAAGAGCCACACCACGAGCAAGGAGTTTGGACGAGATATATGAGGATAGTGAAAGGTTAGAAGATCTTACCTTATTTTGCCTATTTGCTGATTGTGAGCCTGTTAGCTTTGAAGAAGCAGCAGATAGTGAAAATTGGCGAGTCGCGATGGATGAAGAGATCAAAGCCATAAAGAAGAATGATACATGGGAGCTCGTGACACTACCAAAAGGGCACAAGGCCATCGGAGTCAAGTGGGTGTATAAAATTAAGAAGAATTCCAAGGGTGAAGTGGAAAGATATAAAGCGAGGCTCGTCGTGAAAGGATATAGTCAAAGAGCTGGAATTGATTATGATGAGGTATTTGCTCCTGTCGCTCGCTTAGAAACTATTAGACTAATAATCTCTCTTGCAGCCCAAAATAGATGGAAGATTTATCAAATGGATGTCAAATCAGCCTTCTTGAATGGGTATATAGACAAAGAAGTCTATATCAAGCAGCCAATGGGCTACGAGGTGAAAGGGCAAGAAGATAAAGTCTTGAAGTTGAAGAAGGCCCTATACGGACTAAAGCAAGCACCAAGGGCATGGAACAGCAGGATCGATAAGTACTTGGAGGAGAATGGTTTCACCAAATGCCCTCACGAGCATGCTCTCTACGTGAAAGCCAATGGAGGAGATGTCTTAATTGTGTGCTTGTATGTAGATGATTTGATTTTCACAGGAAATAATTCAAAGATGATTGAGGAGTTCAAGAAGGCCATGTCAAAGGAGTTTGAGATGACAGACATTGGACTGATGGCGTACTACCTCGGCGTGGAAGTCAAGCAACTCGAAGATGGAATCTTCATCACACAAGAAGGATATGCCAAGGAAATCCTCAAGAAGTTCAAGATGGAGGGCTGCAAAGCAATCAACACGCCAGTGGAATGCGGAATAAAATTATCCAAGAATGATAGAGGAGAAAAGGTGGACCCGACATTGTTCAAGAGCTTGGTTGGAAGTTTACGGTACTTAACTTGCACAAGGCCGGACATTCTTTATGCGACAGGACTCGTGAGTCGCTATATGGAAAATCCAACCACTACGCATTTTAAGGCGGCAAAGAGAATTCTTCGCTACCTCAAAGGTACGCTCAACTACGGCCTATTCTATTCAAATACTCATGATTATAAGCTTGTTGGCTATAGTGATAGTGACTGGGCCGGAGACAATGACGATCGAAAAAGTACAAGCGGATTCGTATTTTTCATGGGAGATACTGCTTTCACCTGGATGTCGAAGAAGCAACCCATAGTCACGCTGTCAACATGTGAAGCTGAATATGTGGCTGCCACATCCAGTGTTTGTCATGCAGTTTGGCTACGAAGTTTACTGGAAGAGCTTGGGTGGCCACAAAAGGAGCCAACAACGATTTGCGTGGATAATAAGTCAGCAATCGCGCTCTCAAAGAATCCGGTTTTTCATAATCGAAGCAAGCACATAGACACCCGCTTCCACTACATCAGAGAATGTATCGCAAAGAAGGAGGTCCAAGTGGAGTATGTGAAATCACAAGATCAAGTTGCCGATATTTTTACCAAGCCGCTCAAGTTCGAGGATTTTGTGAAGTTCAGAAGTTTGCTCGGAATGAAAAATCAAGTTTAAGGGGGAGTGTTGGAATATCAAACAATAAACTTGATTTTTAAATGAAGATATTTGTGTAGAAATGTCTAGAATATAAGAGAAGGATTAAAGAAAATAAAGAAATAGGAAATGAGCATGTGTGGAATTGTCTAGATTAGGAATTATCTAGAATAAGCTAAGCTTTTACCAACTTAAGTCGGTTAAGTGGATTAACCGACCTTTTCCACTATATATACATATGTAATACTTGTTTAGTGAGAGATAAGTAGTGAAGAAAATAAGAAACTTTGGAATTCAAAGTCAATTCTTCATTCCCTACATATACACACACGTCCACACACTTGCACAATATTTCTCCATATTTTCTCCCATCAATTTAATAAAATTCTCCATTTATATATTCTTAAATTCCAACAGATTTAACTTTTGCTCAATGAATTTTTCAATATATTTTAATGAATTTATAGTTATTTGTGTCGAATTTATTGTTTGTTGGAGAATTTCTAGCCGAATTTATTTTGAACTTACAATTATTTTGAACTTTATTTCAATGAACTTATAGTTATTTTGATAAAACTCATAATAAATTTGTTTTGAACTTATGCTGATTATAAGAATATATCTCACAGTCATTATAATTACGCTAAACATGATAAATACTTTTAATGAACTTTATTCAGAAACGTAAAGAATGTATTACATAAGAAATATTTGCTTATGAATTTCTAACGTATTTTCCATTAACGTATCTTCCAAAAATTATGCAGATTTGATTAAGATATGATATGGTATGCTAGGATTACTATTCAATTATACAAATATTTGTCTTTCTCAAATGAATCTCTCTCCTCTCTCTCTCTCTCTCTCTCTCTATATATATATATATATAGGGGCGCGCTCCAGTGAGACCCCCTATTTTTCGTGTAACATGAGTACAATGAATAAGATATATAATACTAATGAACAAAACGCATACCTAATGAACAAGATGTATATACTGATGAAAAATAAAATTTTAAAAATTCGTAATGAATAAGACATATATACTGATGAACAACGCAGTATATACTGATGAATAACAAAATTTAAAATATTCTGCTCCCTCCAGGATTCGAACCCTGCGAAAAAAAAATCACCCTCCAGATACAATATCAGCCATAGAATTGACAAAATAAACGCACCAGATCGTGCCCTAGATCTCACTAAAATTAGGGGGTCTCATTGGAGCGGCCCCCTATATATATATATATATATATATATATATATATATATGGTGTTCTATTGGTTATTTAAAAAAAAATTGTTTGAATAGATATTTTTTATTTTTATTATATAAAAATGGATAGTTTCATACACTGAGTCTTGAATATATTGTTCAACAGTGTAGGTATATTAGTGCAGCATCGAATATTTCCGATCAAATGGTTTATTGATGAGAGACATTGTACTTGGAAATTTCGACCGTTTACCAAGTCCGAAGACCACTTCCGATCGATGAAATGCATGTTATATATTCTACTTGGAAATTTGAACTGTCTACCAAGTCCAAAGATGAGTTGTTGCTTACTCGTCTACACTATTTTAAAATAAAACCTTCCACAAACGATGTTGAAGGACCACCAACAAGGCAACAACTGCTGCTTAATTATTTGATAACTAATCACAAACTTCAGAAATATGATTTACACACCCAAAAAATATGTGTACCAATATTTATTAAGACATAAATTATATGTTATATATCTTCAAAAAAATATTACAATTGCATTTTAGAATTATGTTTACAATCAATTTCAGAGATAATAATGGATATACAATTAGAGCTAGCATTGTCTGTGAATGGTGTGTGCCGATCAACAATAGTTGAAGCTATAAGATTTAACTCAAAAGTATAATTAACAGTATATGTGAACTCTTATTCCGTTATACATAAAAATTTAAAAAACAGAATAAAAGGGTACGTGGATAGCAATATTATTCAATTATATATCCAAGACAAATTAAAGCGTGGGAATTATCACTTTTAGCCATTTTTCATAAAAACATAAGTTATATAGCTTAGACGTACGGTTAGTTTGCCTCAATTAAAGCTTAGACGTACGGTTAGTCGTCTGTTATACGTAGGTTGAAGGAAGTTGCTAAGGAAAACGACATTTGAAGAACAATGAACGGAGTCGTGATACGCGTTAAACAAGCCATAACAAATACTGGGAAAATTGTGTGGTTTTGTTAGTGGAGATTCAAACATGCTCAAATACTGTCTCCACCTATCTTCCGTCGAAGACCTCGTCTTCTTGCTCGGAATCGCGACGGCACTCGCGCTTGTGCGGTCGCGCTACGACTACATCGACGGCAACCCTGTACCGGTCCCCATTTTCAAGAACAAGCCCGCACTCTTCCACGCCTTTCTCATTCCCCTTAATTTCGGCTTCACCGCCGCCCTCGTCGCCATGTCTCTACGAGATAACACCCCCACGCTGGCGCGGCTGTTCCGGTCATCCGCCCTCGCTTGTGCTGTTGTTGCCGCCGGACTCCTCTTTTACTCCGCCTTGCTGCCTTCTTGACTCGTCGTCAAACACAAACCAGCTGCCATTATCATTTTTTGCATCTACCACATTCACTCATATTTCTGTTTTTCATCTGGATATTTACTTTATGTTATTTTAATTATGTGCCTTTTTTGTAATTAATTGACAGAAAAGGAAATTGTATTAATTGACCCTAAATAAGGGAATACATCAACAAAAACAAAATGGAACTAATTAATCGAAATTCATGGAGGAAAAAAACGTATGAATTTGGAGGAATAAAAGAAAGGCCTCAAGTCAAGGAAGCCAAGGCGCAATGATGAAGGTGAGAAGAGAAGAAGCAAAGCAAAGCGCAGGCACCCAGAACAACTCCGCCGGCAGAAGAAGAGCCATGAGCGCGTTGACAGACAAAATTACGAGCAGCTTCTCTATGATATGTGCGAATCTAGGGCGCGAATTTCCCAACGGAATCCCACAGAAGAGAAGCGCGCACACCGCCGCTGGAAACATCAGTTTAAACATAACCTCCCATGGCGTCGTTCCTTCGTCCTTTCTCGAGCCTGAAAGGGCCGTCAACACGACTTCTGCAAACGTCACCGTTCTGACACGCTCCTGAGGACTCAGATCTCCGCCGTCGTGCGGCGGTGGAGGCGGCGTACAGGTAGTAAGTGCGTCGAGAATCTGCGTGATGAGATGATCGGGGCAGGAGTTCAGAGAAGAATACGGTAGCTGTGGTGGTGACGGCGGACACGGCGGCGCCTCCACCTCCGCCACGTCACTTGAGCGCTGGCTCGTTACTAGGTGAACGTAAACGATTAGCAAGAAGATTATGCGGCTTTGGGCGGCGCTGCTCTCTTTGCTTGTCACTCCTCTTGCCCCCATTTTGTCGGCGAATCGAAGGTTTCACTGTAAAGTACTGTTTAATTCTCTTTCTTCTTCTTCTTCTTCTTAAAGAATATACTAGGTTTTATTGAAAAAGAATATAGTTTGGTCAAAATTCTTGCTATTATCTTCTTCTTCTTAAAGAATATACTAGGTTTTATTGAAAAAGAATATAGTTTGGTCAAAATTCTTGCTATTAGTAATTTTGCTTAGGGTGCGTTTTCTTTGGTTGTAAAATTATCATGGGAAAAGTAAGGATAAATAAAATTTAACCCTTTAAATCCTTCATTTTTTTTCCACATTTCCTAGTTGACCCTTACTCATTCCTCATTTACACTACAAATGAGGGATAATATTATCACACTATTTTTGGAGGGATAATATTATCCCTCCTTTGCAGTGTAAATGATGAATGAGTAAAGGTCAAGAAAGAAATGATTTAAAGGGTTAAATTTTGTTTATCCCTTATTTTCTCATGATAAATTTATAACCAAAGAGAACGCACCCTTAGATTAAAATTTAGTTTTCTATTTCCGTGGATTGAAATATAAAGATAAACATGATAGTTTTGTGACTTCGCATTGCGTAATGTATACATGTGTAATATGCTCGAAATTAATTAATAACAAAAAAAATGTGATAATAAAATGAGTTCGAGGTTTTAATTAACTAGGTGATAAATTGATAATAGGCATTAGTTCTATCTTCTTCACGGTAATACCAACTGTTTTAATTTTTCTATTATTTTTAATTTTTAAGATGACGAATTGACGATGGATTGTGATTCGTTCCTTAATCTATTATATATAAAATTGTTTTCCTCGTAGACTAATTGATTTGATTAGTAGACATTATCATAATATCATTCCGTAACTTACTTGTGAAGTTTATCATAATATCATTCCGTAAAAACTAATTGGGGAGAAGAATGCATCAAAGTAAAACTTGACCGATCGATCAATGATATATTGGGTCGAATTTCATTGAAATCTTATCTGCATATATAATACATTTAAGCTCCAATATGTTAAATACTACTTCATTCGACCCTAAAATAAGTTCCTCTTTGGAGACGGCATGAATTTTAAGAAAATGTTGTAAATTGTATTGATAGTGGGAAAAAAGTATTATAATTATTACTCCCTCCGTCCCATGAAGCGTGACCAATTTCTTTTCGGCACGAGAATTAAGAAATTGGTATTTTGTATGTTAAGTGTGGTAGGTGAAAAAGTGAAAAGGTGAATAAAGGGTAATTTTTTTGTTATTTTTAGAAACATGTCAAGCTTCGTGGGACAACCCAAAAAGGAAAGTGGGTCACGCTTCGCGGGACGGAGGGAGTATTAGAAGTTGTGAAAAGGTATTGAGAGTGGTGAAAAAGTGAAAAGTAAGAATAAATAAATATTATTAGTGGTGGGATAGTTGTCCAAAAAATGGAAATAAAGAAAGAGAAACTTATTTGGGGACGTCCCAAAAAAGAAAAAGAGGAATTTATTTCAGGGACGAAGGGAGTATATTTCGGAAACCACGGAGAATTTAATAATCTATATACCTATTATAGAAGAGTCTTATTTTACAAAATTTGATTTACCTATTATATTTCTCATATATATTTAATTTCAAGATAATTAAGTAATTTAATTTATTATACATATAATAAATTTTAAAATATATCGTGGTTTATGTTTTATATTTTAATAGTAATTATTATTATAGGTATTAGAACTCTTCATCTACATAAGTTATACTCCCTCCGTCAATGAAAGAACTTCCTAGGAGGGAGTGACACGAGTTTAAAAAAAATATTGTTGAGTGTATTAAGAGTGGACAAAAGATAGTTGATTGTATTGGGAGTGATGAAAAGGTGTTATAATTAATATTGAGAGTTGTGAAAAGTGAAAAGTAAGAGGATTATAAGTGGTGGGGTATAGTCCAAAAATAGGTAAGAAGTTCTTTTGTGGACGTCCCAAAAAGGAAAGATGGGAAGTTCTTTCGTGGACGGAGGGAGTAATTTTTTATGTTTGTAAATTTAATAGGTTAGAATTACAACACAAAGAATTTATTTATTAATTTTACTGAAGTTTAATTTTGCTAAAATCTTTGAAACTAAAATTAATTTTTATATTAATTTAGATGTTTTCTTTAAATTTTATGAGTTTTATAATATTATATTTTTCAAACACTATTCAATAATTAATTTAGAAAGATAAATGTTACTATAAAATAAAATAAAATATAAATTTATATTCATACAAAATTATTTATTAAAATAATTCATTTTCACATGTGAACGCACCTCTTAATTTCTTAAAATTTTTAATTATATTTTCTTTAATTTTAATTTATTATGCTTTAATACAATAAAAAGATAATTAACAAGGGTTCACTCATCCAATTAGGGTTTAAAATTATTTTTTTATATTTATTTGAATTAATAATCGATTATTTGGGTTAATTAATTCAAAAATAGGGTATATAATTTTTGAAATTCTAATTTTTAATGACAAATATTAATTAGAGTTTATAATATAATAATATTTTTTATTTTTATAACAAACAATTATAAAATTGACAAATTAAGAGTGGTACACGATAATATACATTAAATTATGGGACAGAGGATCCAGCTGTCATCTCTGCTGGTAACCATAAAAGTATTTTGAACATAAGTGGATTTATGTTCTGTAGATTTAGAATTTTAAGAGAAATTAGAACTAGTACTATATGAATTAGGAGTCATCATTTTTGACTTTTCTTTCCTAAGCACGGACATACGAAGTCTACAAGCAAGTACATAACACGTCTGTAACGTGTCTGAATGTTTCAAAAATTCGTATTTCTAAATATATCATCCATCCAAATTTATGCCAACAATTTTATTTTGGGATGTTCTTCAGTTATACAGTTAATTTACCACTTCCATATTCATTTACAAATATGTCTGGTTCTGGAAAATAACATGCTACATTAATTGTACTATTGTAAGTTTCAAGTTACACCAAAAAAGATAATTATATTTAAGAAATTATGTTGAATAACCCATTTTAAAATTGACCTATTTTTATTTAAAATAAAAATGCCAATGTGGTCTCATCGTTAATTTTACGAAGGTTGATGATTAAGGACTTTACTAGCTAAGTAGCTAGCACTTATTGATGGGTTAAATCTTTCAATCTTTGTGGAATCTTCTCAAGTCACTCGTTTTGTTCTTCTTAATTTGATTATGTCCTCTTCCATTGGTTTCTCATCTTTCCAAATTAAATTAAACAATTTTTAGTTTAATTGATAAGCCAAAGTCGACCACATAAATTTGGAACAAGTTAGTCGTCTATTTTTGGTATTTCACACATTATAAACAACAAAAAGCGAAAAATAAATTACAAAAGTTGTCACGTTTTTACATTTTAACCTCACCCTAGTCCCTATATATAAAAAAAAGTTCAAATAATAATGAAAATTTAAAATGAAAACGGAGAATTGGGCTGGATCATATGCGGGAGAGGTTAGATTAAATAGTAATTGAGACATGCCCAAACAAAATAGCGGACTAAATACGTACGCGCGCTTGTGTGGAATGACAAAATAAGTTACATGGGATCCTCTGTCCCATAATTTAATGTGTACCACCGTGTTTCATTCTTAGTTTATTATAATTTTTAAATAACTTTTCTTCAATATTAATTTATTATGTTTTAATATAATAAAAAGATAATTAGCAAGGGTTCACTCATTCAATTATGGTTTATAATTATTTTTTATATTTATTTGAATTAATAATGAATTATTTTGGTTAATTAATTCAAAGTTAGAATATATAATTTTTTAAAATTTTAATTTTTAATGATAAATATTAATTAGAGATCATTATATAATAATATTTTTTATTTTTATAACAAATTAACTATTATAAAATAGAGAAATTAAGAGTGAAATAGAGTGATACATACTAAATTGTGGTACAGGAATAAGCAAATATTTGATTAATGAAAACCCATGCTAAAAAGGGGGATTTGATACAATACAAGATTTCTTTTCCGTAATTATATACTTCTTCAGGTTCTGCTAATGCATGTCAAACAAGTAAAGTGTAGTGAATAACATGGTATGAGATCATTTATTCCACAATTTTGGTGTACCATCGTTAAATTTATTAAGTTCAATTAATAATAGATAGTATAAAAACAAAAACTAGATTAACTATAATTTACCAGCCCTAGTTACATTTTATAATTATTAAATTTATTAATAATTTATTAAGTTCGCGTTAAATTTATTAAGTTCAATTTTGGTGTACTGATTAACTATAATTTACCAGCCCTAGTTACATTTTATAACTAAGAATTGTAATCCTAATTTTGCGAGAATCATTCTAATAACCATTAACTAAAATTTAAAAATGATGTACTATAAAATAATTATAAACTCTGGTAATGTGAAAATAAGCTCTAATCGACAATTGTAGAAATAAAACTAAAAATAGAAGAAACTGAAATTGAAGAAAGAAAGAAAAAAAAGTAGTCTAGCTAAAAGTTGCGATGAAATTATTTGGAATTATAAATCTACACATATATTTGAGACATAATATTAAAATATAACATAAAAGTTTAAAAGAATATAGATAAATATATATAGTAAGTTAAGTTCATTGCGTACGCGTTTAAATTTACTTTCGTTACACGTAACAGCCATCAAATTAATTAATTAATGTCACGTGTGGATCAAATTTTAAATCAAACACTCTATAATTACGAGGAAGGATGGAATACATCCTAAAATGATCGAAGAGCTCATCTTCTTGGTAGGTATAGCGGTGGCCCTTGCGCTTTTAAGCTTGCGTTACGAATACATAAATGGCAACCCTGTGCCACTCTTTGTATTCCATAGGAAGCCCACTCTCTTCCACGGATTTCTGGTGGCGCTCAATCTTGGCTTCACTGCCTCCGTCATCACCATGTCTCTACGCACCAAAAGCCCCACCGCCGCGCTATTCTGCCGGACCTCAGCCGTCGCTTCTGTTGCCGTCGCAGCCGGATTGCTGTCTTACTCAGCCTTGCTCCCTTCTCGTTGATCAATCGCCGGAGCAGCTGCTTGTAAATTAATTTAATTTTTTTGAGAATATAACTTAGTATATATATACTTAGGCTGCTTTCTCTCTATATATAGTATATGTGCGTGTTTGTTCTTTTGATGTCGTATAGTATAAGAGTTGTGTTGAGTATTTAGAACCTTGTATATATATTTCAATGGCAGAATAAGTTTCAAAAAGCTATCATCAAAGCAACGATATTTCGCTGCCTAAGATTTAAAGAATAAATTTTTAGGAGCTATGTACTCTTTCAATGATTAAAAAAAGAACTTTGGGACTTTGTTTTTTTTTAAATAGTTTTAAGTATTTAACTGTAGTTCGAGACATTTATATATATATATATATATATTGGATATTAAATTAAACTGTAATTTTTTACCCTTATATTTTTGGCAAGAAATTCGTACAACGCTATCAAACCTATTTATTATTTCAAGAAAAAGTACTCAAAACGCAATTAAAACAAATTATGTCAAGAAAAAGCCTCTTTTCTTACTCTTGCTCTCTTAATTTCTTTTTAAAGGAAACCTGTTTATAGTAATTGGGGATTATATTGAGTTCGCTAGATCCCTTTCGATTAATTAAGTTTCTTCAAGAAATATGCTTCGGATTGAGGATCAACTAGTCTACAAAATAGCCAGATATTGGATAAATAAAAATACCTCTTTTTATTTATTTATTATTCTTCTTAATTATTTCCCAAAGAGGAGTATACAAACTTCCATCATTCCATGCATCATTTTATCCATATCCATATCCATACTAAACTAGTTGCCGACCTCCTAAGCTCCCCACGACTGTTTAGCTGCAACACGTAAACAAACCCATATCAGCAAACTAATTAATTAACAAACGCATATATTCAAATTAAATTAAAACCAAACAATTACTATCAAATCACCTTGTGTAGAGAGAGCCCAATTGTTATCAACTCCCACGTGCCACGCAAAGTAGCCAAGCAGCCCTCGCTGCTTAGCATACGAAACCTTGGCAGCAATGGATTGAGTATCATCGTAGCCGATCCAAGTAGTTCCCGAGTAACAATAATTGGTCACGATAGTCGCATTATACACCACCGGCGCATTATTCTGCGCGATGAAGCTCCGAATCTGGTTATACCCCATGGCGCCGCTATCCGGCCCCGCGGGCCCCGTGGCCGGCGCCAAGACGCCGTGATTGTTCGCATTCGCCAGGAGCCAAGCGTAACCGTAGAACGGCACGCCCAGAGCTAATTTCTTGGCGCTCACGCCGGCCTGAATCCAAGCCGAGATGCCGGCGCTGCCGCTCACCTGCCCCGACGGATCGTACAGCATGGAATGCGAGTTGGTGAACCTGTACCACGACGGATCGTAGAAGTCGTAGGCCATCACATTCACCCAATCCAAACTCGCGTTGATCGACTGCGCCGGGTAAATCAGGCCGTTGAGGTTGGGCGAGAAGTAGAACGCCGCCGTCAGCAGCAGCGGGGGCTTCCCCGAGGCCTGCGCGTCGGCGGCGATGGCGCGGCGCCACTCCGAAATTAGGGTTCCCATATTCGTCATGTCGGCGGAGGTCTGCGGATACTCCCAGTCGAGATCGACGCCCCAGAAGCCGTAGGAGCGGGCCAGTTTGATCGAGGAGTTGATGAAGGAGGTGCGCGAGGCGGGCTGGCTCGCCATGTTGGAGAAGACGGTGCGGTTGGCGCTCCCGCCGCCGATGGAGAGGAGGGTTTTCACGGCGGAGTTTTTGGACTGGACCGTTGCGGTGAACTGAGAGAAGGAGGCGGTGTTGGAGGAGGAGACCGTGACTTGATAGGTTGAAGGGTCGAGGTTGGCGAATGCGCAGAAGAGGTGGGTGAAGAGAGTGGAGTTTATGTTTGCGGCTGGGAAGCCGCTCTCCGGGAACCAGTAGCCGCCATTCACGGCGGCTTGTGCGGCGGAGAGGTGGAGTAATTGGAAGATGGAGAGAGCTGAGAATAGGAGTGCTTTAGTTGATGGAGCCATGCTCACAATTGACTCACAAATCGATACTTATCTATGCTACTATATACTCCCTCCGTCCCAATATTGTTGGCCACATTTGGTTTCGGCACGGGAATTAAGGAGTTGTAGATTAGTATTTTAAGTGTGTGGGTAATATAGTATAAAAGTAATAAAGTAAGAAATAGAAAGTGATAAAGTATGAGAGAGAATGTAATAAAATGATAAAGTAGGAGAGAGAATGTGATAAAGTAGGAGAAAGAATGTAATAAAGTGATAAAGTAGGAGAGATAATGTGATAAAGTAAGAGATTGAATGTGATAAATATTTCCATTTTAGGAAAGTGGCCAACAATAGTGGGACAAACTAAAAAGGAAATATGGCCAACAATATTGGGACGGAGGGAGTATAGGATTAGGAATATTATATATGACCGCCTTCGCCCTCTGCCTAACATTTCTATCGATTTTTCACATTTTCTGACTATTACAAACTTTACATGGTTTGAAGTTTAATATTTTCATTTGAACACGTCATTTATATTGTATCACTATATGGTAGACAATAGACATGACATCTAGGCATGTTTAATTAATATTTTTCCATAAGCAAGGAAAATTGAAAGGGACTTAATTAATGTGGACGCGCAAGTTATTTTGGGTTGAAGGCACAAAAATACATGAATTTTGGGGTAATTTTGTTTAATTTGCACAAAAAATCTCAATTTTCTCATATGATACATGAATTTTACAAGTTTTCCCCATTTTCAATTCCGATCAAATTCAAAATGGCGTGGCATACATGTGTGCAACTAATTTCCACGTACGCATCCACGATATTAAGTGGGCTGATTTTGTAATTTTTAATGGATTTCTTTTGTTTCAAGTTTAATTAAAATCTCAAAACATTTCTCCCTCAAATTAAAGTTATTCATACTTGAGACAAACGATTTTTTTTCATTTTTTTTAAATTCTCACAAAGATAAATTTTTCATTGAGTGAAAATTATGTGAATTATCCGACAACGACACAATAAGTTGACTTCTTTCAAGTTGCTTGTATGATGGACAATATTTCAATGTAATATGTAGGATGATAAAGAATGTTTGCAATTAATGAATGACTTTTTATTATTAATGTATATGTTTCTAATTTTTTATTATGATTTTTCAGATTTAATGAAATATTTATTTAAAAAAGCAGGAAATTTAAAGAAAATTACAAAATAAAAATATAATATTTGAAATAGACAACGAATAGACGACGAACAACTGCCTGTCATCTATTTAAGAATAAACGACGGATGGTCGTGTGTCGTCTATTAGCGAATAGACGATAGACCGGCATCGATCCGTCGTCTATTCTCAAATAGATGGCAGGCGGTCGTTCGTCGTCTATCAGTACCCCTAAATAGACTACACCTTCATTTATGATAGACGATTTTCTAATAGAAGATAGTTTTCGTCTGGCATCTATTAGCGATTTTATTGTAGTGCGTCCTTCTTCCATTAAGGGAAATTCAAAATTGTGGAAAATTATAAAACTTATATAGGGTTCATGTATTTTTTAAAAATAGTTAAAATTTATATACAAAATGAAAATCAACCTAAAATTTGTGAATTTTAGTGCATTTAACCCATTTAATTTAGTTTTTGTGCTTTTATGGTAATGAAATATGTGGCGCGATGAAGGCCGGGCACTCGGGCAGTTAGGCGCAGCCCCCTCATGTATGATCCCCTTTGAATTTTCA